>NC_066548.1:2847184-2979684 GCF_024679095.1 Eriocheir sinensis
AGACTCTCTTGGGTGTATCTGAAGTGCTACAGACGTGATGAATCAAAAGAAAACTCCACCACTTCTGTGACATCAAAACCCTTAGCCTCCCTGGAATGTTTTGGTGGTACTACAGACGTAACTGATTAAAGAAAAGGATAACGCCACCACTTCTGTGACATCAAAACCCTTAGCCTCCCTGGAATGTTTTGGTGATACACAGACGTAGTTGATTAAAGAAAAGGATAACGCCACCACTTCTGTGATATCAAAACCCTTACACTCCCTGGAATGCTTTGGTGATACTACAGACGTAGTTGATTAAAGAAAAGGATAACGCCACCACTTCTGTGATATCAAAACCCTTAGCCTCCCTGGAATGTTTTGGTGATACTACAGACGTAGTTGATTAAAGAAAAGGATAACGCCACCACTTCTGTGACATCAAAACCCTTAGCCTCCCTGGAATGTTTTGGTGATACACAGACGTAGTTGATTAAAGAAAAGGATAACGCCACCACTTCTGTGACATCAAAACCCTTACACTCCCTGGAATGTTTTGGTGATACTACAGACGTAATTGATTAAAGAAAAGGATCAAACCACCATTGATGTGTCGTTAAAACTCTTATGGTCGTATTTTAAAACATTTCGTCGCCCAAGTTCACATATTTGACACGGCTTTCGTATGAGTTGAGGGCATTTCCAGTAACAGTTTTATGTCCCTGGTGGTAGTTTGACCCTTCCTCAGTAGCATGAGCCTAAAGAAACACTCATTAGAACCCGGCTGATCCACTCTTTGACCTTTAGAAATAGTTGATGTAAGAAGCGAAAGTGCCTTATATAATACCTGCCTTATACTCTCTAGAATACTTTGGAAGCGCTACAGATGTGTTCAAGTAAAGATCGCACCAGTTTTGTGTAGTTAAAACCCTAAGGCTCCCTAGAATAACGTGACAGATGAAAAGGTAAAAGGATAACACCACCAGTTGCGTCGTTAGAATCTCCCAAGCAGCGTTGCCAGATTATCGTATTCACCACACTGGATTTATCATTTTTAAGCCTCAAACTCTCGTACCTGCACAAATAACGAAAGGATATTAAAGTTAGCGTTAAAACTGTTATTTATTGATGTTTGTTTTGTTTGTTTTTGCTGTAGATATCAGAAACTACGGAAATGGAATATGGTGTGTACGATAATTTGGCAACGCTGCTCCCAAGACTCCCCGAAAGGTGTTTGCTATCCATGTTATGTTGAGCGAGTACCAGTTGCAGCCACCCGCCCCTGTGATGTGGTGCCGCTTGGTGACGTTCCCTTTAGTCATGAGGGGGCAGAACCTCCTCCCGCTACCCCCTTACCCTCCCCCCTATTGCTACACCTGCGGCCTGCCTTCTCCCTCCCTCCCTGCCCAGTCCTCGCCGCCGCCACCCATAACAGCCGTCCATGTCCGCTTCCATCTGGTTGAGACTTATTGACACGCCTGATTTTTTTTTTACTTGATTGAATCTAGTTTGTGTCTGGTTGATTTGATTGTACCTGGTCGATAATTTCACTTTCGGTTGATGAATTTTCGCGTGTTTAATATTTCGCGTCTCGTAGAATTTTTTTTTGTTTTCACTTGGTTAATATCTCATAGGCTCATAGTTTCCATTCCCTGAGGTTTACCAACGCGCTCTTGAGACTCATTCGCGCATGGTAGAGACTCATCACCCACTGGAAATTATATACGCGATTAAAATTTGCATATTCGGGTTTATAGTGAGTTTCCATTCCCTCGAGATGTACTTTACTTACTTACCTTACTAACCGTACTTTTCTGATGAGACATTCACACCAGACAAAAGCTTATTAACACCTGATCAAAATATATGTACACCTGGCGAACGTGTATTCAACTGATAGAAATCTTTACATACCTGTTTGAAAATCCGTTTGCACCTGCGGGAGAGTGCTCTACAGGTGTCTGAGATGCATTCACACCTATTTAATACTTGTTGAAACTCTGTGGGATGTTTACAAGCAATCCAGACAGATTAACTCTCGTTTGGGGTCTGTTTACACACTCCGATGATATTTATATTGCATGACGAGACGGGGACTCACGGGTCACGCTGATCCCGTCAAAACACCATTCCACACACATGAATAAGTTGGCTTCTCTCTTGTGTGTTTGTTTTCACTGCCAGGGCCACAACTATAAAGAGCTTGGAGTCTGGAGATAATATGTGCGTAGTCACTTATCTCTCCCCGGGAAGAAAGGAGAGGGCGTTGGAAATTCTCTCAGCTATAACATGACCCCCCCCCCCCTCTTTTTCCGCCTCCTCCTCCTCCTCCTCTTCCTCTTCCTCTTTTACGCAATACAGAAAGGATACTGTCATTCACCTCTTAATCCGTACCTCCTCCTCCTCCTCCTCCCTTCTCCTTTCCTTTTCTTTTCTTTCCTTTTCTCCTCCTTTCATTCTATTTCCCCTTCCTCCTTCCCTTCTCTCCTCCTCCTCCTCCTCCCTCCTCCTTTCCTTTTCTTACCTTTCCTTTTCTCCTCCTTTCATTCCATTTCCTCTTCCTCCTTCCCTTCTCTCCTCTCCTTTCGTCCCTCCTTCCCTCTCCTCTCCTTCTTTCCTCTCCCCTTTTTTGACTTCCTCTCCGTCATTATTATTGTCTCTACTGACCTTCGCTGCGCCCTTTATTTACACCAGACATTTAGACATCGACAGGTGGCAGGCAGGCAGGCAGGAAAAATAACCCAGCGGTAGCGCTCACTAACACCTGTCTTGTATCCCGGCAGGTTTGTCCCTCAAGAAGAAGCAGATGTGGATGCTGGAGCCTGCAGAGAAGGACCTGATCGCCTTCAAATCGCACCTGGACAAATACCTCTCCGTCGACCAGGTAAGGCGTAGCAGCAACCTGGCGTGCGTAACTTAACCTAACCTAACACCTGTCCCTTCGCTCACCTTCACCCCGCGATGCACCTTCACCTTTGCGTCGTCTCGCTCGTACGCACTTCCTCATAGCACCTTATTAATCGTCACCTGTCTCACTCTGGTCTCTTTCACTCACACTCATCCATGCGTTCATTCATTAATTCTCTGTTCTTTCATCCACTCATTTATTCATCCATCTATCTTCTGTCTTTTCATACACCTTCACCTATTCAGCCATCTATTCCCCGTTCCTTCATAAACCTTCAACCATTTATCTATCATTATCCCTTCACCCACTCTCACCCATGTATCCATATATCCTCAGTCTTCTCACCCATTCTCATCGATTCATCCATCTTTCCTCTGTCTCCTCACCCATCCTCACTCAATCATCCATTCTCTGCCTCCTTATTACCCACGTTCTTTAATTTGATGTGTTTCTTTACTTGTGTCTGTGCATTATCTACGCCGCTATGAAAATGAAAAATATCAAGATGCAAAAGAATGGGAAATATTAAGGACGGATTAAGAAAAGCTAAACAGAGACATACATTAAGTTGAAAACACTAAGAAAGGATGCAGAAAATAAATGAATAAACCAGATGATGGAAACGAAAAGATAAACTAAAAATGAACAAAAATAAACTAGGCTGGGATAAGAAAAATACGACAAACCAATATTATGAGCATGAGTAAAGAAAATAAGATAGAGAAAAAAAAATAAAGTTAGGGCTGCGGGCTATTATATGAATTGAAGAAGCAGCAGCTGATTGCCTCAAGGACAATCTAGAAAACAGGACGGTTGTGACGGCGAAGGAGGCGGAGGAGGAGGAGGAGGAGGCGAGTGTCAGTCAGGGTTGTGCTATCATCTGACGTTGTTTTCTTTGGTCGCTAATACTCGCCATCACGCCAAGCCCAGCGCCACAACAGTCGTATCAGTGTATAGGCGAGAAACCAAAGCTGCTCAGAGCCGGTTATTAATCCGCTGTGAATGTGGGTTTGATGTATTTGTTTGTGTGTTTTATCTACGCCTAAGTAAGCATATTCGGGTTCAGAGTGGACGAGGGGCTAGTCATGTTTTGCTATAAATTTGTATGTGTGTTTTATTTACCCAGAAGTAAGCACATTTGAGTTGAGAGTAGACGAGAAGCCAGTCTGTTCCGCTACGTAGACCCCCATAAAGATAGCTTCCAAACAGTACCGTCAGCAGTAAGAGGAAGAGAAGTTCATGGTGAGAGGAGAGATAAAAGTTGCGTAGAAAACTCACTGAAAGAACCCAGAAGAAAAAATAGACCAGCTGCGATAATAAAAGAAAGAGAAAACATACTTGTAATTGATGCCGAAAGAAAATAGATTGCTGGGAGATAAAAGTTGTCAGGAGAAGAAAAATAATTGATGCGAGTTTTATCCATATTGAAGTAAAGTAAAATGGCTTGCTCCATAAAAAGAAATTCCAAACAATACCGTCAATAGTAACAGTAAAAACTCCTTCATGTAAATAAAAATAAGTTCCGAAAAGAACCGTAAGGGCTCCCAAATGTAGATAAAGACAAGTTCCAAAAAGTAACATAAAAATCAAGTCAGAGCTCCTAAATGTAGCTTCTCTATCTTGAGGCAACGCAAGACCTTTCGTGAAACAGCTGTCGGAAAGTGAGAGAAAATATAAAAATAGTTAAAGATATTTCGAGAGTTTAGTAGTAAAGCAGTAACTTGGCCAGCGTGTAGCTACTTATGCACACCTGCGGAGAGGAAGATTAAGCCTTGTTAGTTAAGGAATGTAGTTGAGAGTTTCCCAGGAGAGGGGGTAATTTAGGGTCATATAAGACATTTCGCCGCCCAAGAACACATATTTGACAAGGCTTTCGTAGGAGTTGTGGGCATTTCCAGGAGTAGTTTTATCACCCTGGTGGTAGTTTGACCCTCCCTCTGTACCGTGAAGCTAAAGAAACACTCACTAGAATCTGACTGACCCTCTCTTTGACCTTTAGAAATAGCTGATGTGAGAAGTGAGTGTCTTAAAATACCAACCTTGGTGCATATTCCTTTAGCCAATAGAGTAAGACACCCCTAACATGCTAATTGCTGACTCATGCACCGAGGATGACAGACGGCGTTGAAAGGTACTCATCTGGGGACATCACAAATCAAAACAACATGACAGTTAAAACTCTGATCTAGATAAAGCGATGCCCAGAGCGGGAGAGAGAGAATGAGGACAGTCCTAATCAAAAGTCTTGGTAGGGAAGCATCGCCGATTAAGCAACGTCGGCGAGGAAGCATCACAAGTACAGCTACAAAAACGATGACTCTTTTATACACTACCAACCAGCGTGTGATAGGGGCGTACAGACACAGACAGGCTTCCAAGGTCTCGGTAAGGGGAGGATATTGCGTCAACGAGGCGTGAGAGAGCCCCCATACACCCCACTAAGAGGCGACCACATGCATCACGAGTCAAGACCTTGCCAACTGATCCTCACCCCGTTCTCACTGATCCTCTATTGACTCCTCTTGCTGATCTGCTCCCTCCTTAACTCTAGTATTCATGCGGACAGAGACTCACCCTCCCTCCGTTCACGTCTCTCCTTACTGCCAGTCAACCCTTTCCTCTTCCCCTCTGTCTTTCTAATCGTCTCCAAGGATTCTAGAGTGACTTCTTGATTCCTTTCCTCCTCTTCTCAAGTTAACATGCAGACACCCTCTCTCGCTTTGTCCCTCCTTCCTGCCTGTCATCCCTTTCCTCTTCCCCTCTGTCTTTCTAATCGTCTCCAAGGATTCTAGACTGGCTCCTTGATTCCTTTCCTCCTCTTCTCAAGTTAACATGCAGACACCCTCTCTCGCTTTGTCCCTCCTTCCTGCCAGTCATTCCTTTCCTCTTCCCCTCTGTCTTTCTGATCGTCTCCAAGGATTCTAGAGTGACTTCTTGATTCACTTCCTCCTCTTCTCAAGTTAACATGCAGACACCCTCTCTCGCTTTGTCCCTCCTTCCTGCCAGTCATTCCTTTCCTCTTCCCCTTCGTCTCAGTGATCATCTCCCTCCTTGATCTTCCCCTTAATTCTACCTCTCTTCTCAAGGAACATGCGGACTCAAGACTCACCCTCCCACTTTCCCTTCGTTCACGTCCCTACTCGCTGCCAGTCATTGCTTCCCTCTTCGCCTTCCACCTTCAAGGATTGTAGAGTGATTCCTTGATCTTCTCCCTCCTCGTCTCAAGTTAACATGCAGACACAGACTCACCCTCCCTCCCTCCCTCCCTCGGTTCACTTCCCTCCTCTCCCAGTCATCGCTTTCCCACATAAACCTGAGCCCCTGCAAGTCTCATTCCCCCGGGCTTCATATTAACCGCAAATCAGTGTCTTCCTTCCGCCTTCTCATCTTCCCCGCGTTTAGAAGTTCACGGTGAGAGGAAAGGTAAAAAGCTGCGTAGAAAACTCACTAGATGAAGAAGACAGAGGAAAAAATAGACCAGTTGCGATAATAAAAGAAAGAGAAAACATACTTGAAATAAATGCAGAAAGAAAATAGATTGCTGGGAGATAAAAGTTGTCAGGAGAAAGAAAATAATTGATGGGAGTTCTATCCATTTTGAAGTAAAGTAAAGTGAGTCTTGTATGTCAGAAAACGTACTTGTAAATAATCAAAGAAAGACATTTAATTGCTTGGAGATCAGAGTTACCAGAAGAGAAAAAATGCATAGGAGTTGTATCTATATTGAAGTAAAGAAAAATGGCTTGCTCTTTGGTTTATGAAGCGAGTCATGTATGTCAGAAAACGTACTTGTAAATAATAAAAGTAAGAAATTAAAATGCTAGGAGATCACAGTTGCCAGAAGAGAAAAAAAATGCATCGGAGTCATATCTGTATTGAAGTAAAGTAAAATGGTTTGCCCAATGATTTATGAAGTGAATCTTATATGTCAGAAAACGTAAATAATAAATGCAAGCAATCAAAGCACTAGGAAATACAAGTTGCCAGAAGAAGAAGAGAAAAAAACCAATTGATGTTAGTTATATCCACAGTGAACTAACGTGCAATGGTCTTACGATTTATTGAGTGAGTCGTGAATGTCAACCTTTGCTTCGCCTCACGTGAGAGAATTTGCTTGTGAGTGAGTGCAGGAGCAAGGCGCCACGTAGCCGATCCCTCCCGAAGCTGCTTTCCCAAGGGTCTTTGTCTCGCTGCGAAGGTGTGATGGCGGCGTTCTCATATATAGCGTTTTTTCCTTCATTCGTTTTCTTTGTCTATGTTCTTCTTCTCACACCCGTTATCTCTCTCTCTCTCTCTCTCTCTCTCTCTCTCTCTCTCTCTCTCTCTCTCTCTCTCATAGCCAACATTGATCTTTCATGAAATTTTGTGGTATTTCTTCCACATTCCGAAGAAATATCACGCCGCAAAATTTATATCCCAGTACCTTGTGTTGTCTCACCACCACCACTACCACCACTACCACTACCACTACCACTACCACCAGTACTACCTCTCACCACCTCGATTGCATTTAACCCTAACAATTTACCACCAGGACCACGACTAGGCTAACCCTCACCACTCCACTTACCACCACTCTCTGCTATACTCCTGCACCACCTCCATCACCTGTAACCCTCACCATGACCACCACCACCATCATCACCACCATTGCTACCCCCACACCGCTCTCTTTTACCACCATCACCACAACCACGTCTCCTTTGCTGTAAAAAAAAAAAAAAATCATCACTACCATGCGCCACTAATTTTCTATCATTCACCACCACTAACACTAACCACCACCACCATCACCACCAACACCATACGTCCTTCTTCCTTTCAGTATGGCAACGTGACCTGTGAGAGCGAGGATCGGGATATGAATTGCATGTTTGAGGTCTCCGTTACCGACGACGAACACGGACGTTGGGCGCTGAGAAACGTGACCCGCGGCTACTTCCTGGGCGCCGCCGGGGACAAGCTCATCTGCTCCGCCAAGGTGCCCACCGACGCCGAGCTTTGGACCATCCACCTGGCTGCCCGTCCTCAGGTTAGTTGGATGGTTGGTTAATTGGTTCTCGCAAGTGGTTGGTTCTCTTCTTCGCCTTCCAGCTCACTCGGGAGATGCGTGATTGGTCTGTTATTTTTTTTGTGTGTGTTTTGTTTGTGTTTTTTTGCTTCTTTGTTTTCTTTGTCTGTTCGTAGTGTTTTTTTTCCCCGTTTTTTCGTTTCCTTTTCATCGCTGGGTCTTTCTTTCCTTTACCCTTCGCTTGCTATAGTTCTTTTTTTTTCCTTCTTTATTCCTTCAGTACCTGGTGTTTGTTTATTTCTCTCTCTCTCTCTCTCTCTCTCTCTCTCTCTCTCTCTCTCTCTCTCTCTCTCTCTCTCTCTCTCTCTCTCTCTCTCTCTCTCTCTCTCTCTCTCTCTCTCTCTCTCTCTCTCTCTCTCTCTCTCTCAATCCTCCTCCCCCCTCCTCCACTTCCCAATTATAATGAATCCTTTGTTATCATTCAATACCGGTTTTTATATTTGCTTTCTGTTTGTTTATTCCGTGCATGATATACTGCCGTGTGTGTGTGTGTGTGTGTGTGTGTGTGTGTGTGTGTGTGTGTGTGTGTGTGTGTGTGTGTGTTTTATAGCTTGCCATGTATGTGTGTGTGTGTGTGTGTGTGTGTGTGTGTGTCTTTCTTTGGTCCTGTTCGTCTCCTCCCTTCTGTCCATCTCGTCCATTCATCGCGTGTCCATTCAACCCGAAATGGTCAATGGAGGGAGGAGGACACGGGAGTAATTACAGAGCCCTAGTTTTATTTTATTTTTTCCCTCGTCTGCCTCTTCCTGCATGGCCGAATGGGGACAGGCCGAGGTTAGTCTGGCGTGCAGGTGGAGGAGTCAAGAGATGATAGGGAGAAAAAAATAGGCATAAAGAAATATAGGTTTGTTTTTTCCTTCATTTTCTTTCCGTATGACCGAATAGGGGCCGGCCGGGGTTAGTCTGGTGTGTAGGTGGAGGAATAAAAGATGATAAAAAAAAGTTGAAAAATAGAAGCATAAAGAAAAAGGGAAGAGGTAAGGATATAGAAATGGAAGAAGTAAGAGATTTTGTTTGTACGTTAGTCTGGTGTGTAGGTGAAGGAATACAAGTTGGTAGGAAATAGGGAAAAAATAGTATATTGAAATAGAGAAGTTAGAGCTTTTGTTGCGATTTCTTTCATGACCGAATGGGGACAGAGCGAGGTTAGTGTAGCAGTTGTAGGAATTAAAGATGACAGGGATGCTTGACCCGTTTCCTTTACCGCAAAAAACATATAAATCTCAACCTTAATCCACAACTCAAGCAA
Organism: Eriocheir sinensis; assembly: GCF_024679095.1. Taxonomy (NCBI): domain Eukaryota; kingdom Metazoa; phylum Arthropoda; class Malacostraca; order Decapoda; family Varunidae; genus Eriocheir; species Eriocheir sinensis. The sequence goes on from NC_066548.1 coordinate 2,856,395, forward strand.
CACCAATTCCCCTCCCTCAGGTCAACCTCCGCTCGCTGGGCCGCAAACGCTACGCACACCTCAACTTGGAGGGCACCGAGATCGAGGTTGATGCGAACGTGCCTTGGGGCGAGGACACGCTCTTCACGCTGGAGTTCCGCGACAGCAAGTACGCGATCCACACCACCAACAACCGCTACCTCTGCATGGACGGGAAGCTGGTGCCGGAGTGCGGGCGCGAGTGTCTCTTCTGCCTCGAGTACCACCACGGCTCGCTTGCTCTCAGGGACTACCAGGTGAGTCGGTGGAACACGCGGAAGGGAGGGAAGGGGATGGGATTTCTTGGAGTGATTATTTTGGGTTTTCTTTCTTCTTTTTTTGCTATAGGCTTGTTATTGTGTTTGTTGATGCTGTTTTTGTTATTGTAATTCTTGTGTGTTGTTGTTGATGTTATTTTTCTTTATCTTGTTTTCTTTTGCTTCTTTCTCCACCTTTTCTTTGTTTTTTCTTCTTTTTCTTCTTTTTTCTGTTATCCTTTCTCCTCCTCTTCCTCCTCCAATCTCTCTCTCTCTCTCTCTCTCTCTCTCTCTCTCTCTCTCTCTCTCTCTCTCTCTCTCTCTCTCTCTCCCCCCTCCCCCGTGACTGTTTTGGGTATGGTTGATTTTTAAGTGACCTGTTTTTACTTAAGGGAGGAAGAGAAGCTTATTTTTTTTTGTCACCAGGTGTTCCCGCGTAGCCAAGGACATTTATGGATTCCTTCAGCAATATTTTTTATGCGTCATGACTTTTGTATTCTCTGCTGTAATTACACGATCCTCCCACCGTTATTATTTACGTGATTGTGATTGCTTCCTTCCTTTGGGGGCGCCTCATTAATAGGGTGTGTCCTTGTCTCCATATATAGCTGGGGGTCTTTATTCACCAAGGACGTATCAAGGGCTCATCATCATCATCATCGTTTAACGTCCATTTATTCCCTATGGTGGGGTTGGACGGGATATGAGCCTCCGTACCAAGAGCTCTCCATTATTATATCATATAGTATAGAGTTCTAGTGTCAGGATGTTCTTAGGAAGACTTGCAAGCATCCCCAGAAACATGGTAGAATTTCACGTGTCTTTTATGCTGAATTCTTACTACGTTTTGCTTTGATATATTTTTTGCAAGAAATAGGATTGGAAGTTTTTTTTTATCTTTCTTTTCTTTGACTTTCTCGAGCCGTTGATCTGTTCTCCTTACACACACACACACACACACACAGTCAGTCACTCAGCTAATGCCTCCTCCTCTTCCCCCCTCCCCCCCTGCGCGGCGTCCCCAGGGCCAGTACCTGAGCCCCATCGGGTCCCGCGCGGTGCTCAAGACCCGCTCCAACACGGTGACCAAGGACGAGCTCTTCGCCCTCGAGGACTCCCTGCCGCAGGCCTCCTTCAGTGCCCTCCTCAACGCCCGATACGTCTCCGTCAAGCAGGGTGAGTGTGTGTGTGTGTGTGTGTGTGTGTGTGTGTTGCTCAATTGTTCTTAATCACACTTTAACTGGATGGAGTCTGGTTTTAGTGTCCCGTCTTTTGCAACTATTTTATCATGTTCATGTTTTATGTATGTATGTATGAGAGAGAGAGAGAGAGAGAGAGAGAGAGAGAGAGAGAGAGAGAGAGAGAGAGAGAGAGAGAGAGAGAGAGAGAGAGAGAGACAGAGACAGAGAGAGAGAGAGAGAGAGAGAACTATTGCGCATTTGTGTATTGGATTTAACATTGAAATAATTTCTCTTGTGTATTTAGAAAACGATTGAAACACGATTTTTTTTTGCCTTTCATTTGACTGTTTGTTCATTTTGTACCGCGTTTTTTTTATTCAATTCATAGATGAGTTTTAAATCCCGCTAATCTCTCTCTCTCTCTCTCTCTCTCTCTCTCTCTCTCTCTCTCTCTCTCTCTCTCTCTCTCTCTCTCTCTCTCTCTCTCTCTCTCTCTCTCTCTAACCAACCAATACATATCCCACTGACTCATTTATGTATCTCTCAAATCTATTTCCATATATGTTTGGCTTCCTATCAGTTTCTCTATTGTTCATTCTCCCTCTCTCTCTCTCTCTCTCTCTCTCTCTCTCTCTCTCTCTCTCTCTCTCTCTCGGCATCATGTTCTCACCCTCATTCACCATCATTTTTTGCTCCTCGTGGGTGTTGGTGCAAGGCCGCGTGACTCCAGGCTGGCGGGGTGGCGTTGCATTGTTAGCGTTGTCACTGTGTTAGCGCCGCGCCCTGCCTGGCCTCCTCTGCACCGTAACCCTGACGATGCGCTTGGGATGCGTTCGCTCTCGTATCTCTTTTTCCTTCCTCTGCGCTTTCCTTTACTCTCAATATGGCCGGCGGAGAAAGGGCAAAGGATAGTTAGATGAGTAAAAGAATAAAAATGGATGAGAGAAAAAGGATATGTTAGAGTTTGTTTGTTTATATTTTCCCACTTTCGTTTGTGTGTTTGTGTTAGGTCTTAGGTTCTTGTTTCTCCTTCTCTTTTATGTTTGTTTTCAGTGTTTGTGTGCTCGGGTAGACTACGTGAAAGAGAGAGAAAGAGAAGGAAGAGTAGGAGTATCCAAAAAACGGAAGAATGTGTTAAGAGAATGAAAGATTAAAGGGAATGAGAGACAGCCGTGTGTGTGTGTGTGTGTGTGTGTTAGACTACGGGTAGACTACGTGAAAGAGAGAGAGAGATAAGAGAAGGAAGAGTAGGAGTATACAAAAAGAGGAAGAATGTATTAAGTATGAGAATGAAAGATTAGAGGGAATGAGAGACAGACGTGTGTGTGTGTGTGTGTGTGTGTGTGTGTGTGCAGCTGGCTAGCACACACCCGTAGCTCCCGTTTCGATGTTTGCTCTCCGATGAATCTGTTTTTCCACGTGTGTGTGTGTGTGTGTGTCTACCTTCCTGCCCGCGTGCCTCCCCTCCTACCTGTGTGTACCTACCTATCCAGTCCACCTACACGTTTGGCTGCCTCTCCTCCCACCTGTCTGTCGATCCCTTTGTTTACCTGCGCCGTTAAACTGAGGATAATCTACGGTACTTCGACAGGTAGAGAAAGGTACGAACGGTAATCACGCAGACCGTATATCATTATTTTAACTTCTGAGGTAATTACGTAGAGTTTATAGCATTATTTTAACCTTGTTCGTTAAACTGAGGATAATCTACGGTACTTCAATAGGTAGAGAAAGGTACGAACGGTAATCACGCAGACCGTATATCATTATTTTAACTTCTGAGGAAATTACGTAGAGCTTATAGCATTATTTTAACCTTGTTCGTTAAACCGAGGATACTATATTGTACTTTGAAAGATACAGAAAGGAAAGATAGATAACTACCTAGACCTTGTATTATAACATATCTTTTGCTCCATTGTTTTTCCCCTGGGCGTTTAACTGAGGATAACTTTACTCGGATAGGTAGATAAATATATAAAAGGCAATTACTTAGACCTCATAATTATATTCACTTATTGGTAAAGATAAAAGAGTTGATTAACGTAGATCTGACATCATTATTTTAACTTTTAAGAGAGAGTTCCGGTCAGAAAGCGTTTATTTGAGTTTCCCTTACGAGTCTATCAGGGAAATATTTAGTCATTGAAGGCAGTAAATTATATGACCTCAGTGCTAAATTTATCTCCCTTCTGAGCATGTCGCCCTCCCTGCTTCCCGCCCTTCTTCCTCTCCTCTCCCCTGCATTTCCTTCCTCTCTTCTCCCCTGCACTTCCTTCTCTTCCCTGTTATATTTTCATCCGTTCCCTTTCATTCTCGCGCGTGTAATGGAATATGACTACGTTTAAGGAAGTGGAGAGAGAGAGAGAGAGAGAGAGAGAGAGAGAGAGAGAGAGAGAGAGAGAGAGAGAGATGGGCTGTGATCAAGGTCGCGTGACGTCACATCCTGAGCCTGGACAAAATTATGTTACAGTGTTGATTCGTGAATTAGGTCACAACAACAACATGCCACTTTAACACTACTACTACTACTACTACTACTGCTACTACTGCTACTACTACTACTACTACTACTACTACTACTACTACTACTACCGCTACTAGAACTACTACAACTACTACTACTACTACTACTAATAATAATAATAATAATAATAATGATAATAATAATGGAGAAATAGATAAATCCAGATCAAGGAGACGTTTTTCTTATAGGCTATCAGTATTTTTTCCTCCAATCGTTTACCATCCTCTCTCTCTCTCTCTCTCTCTCTCTCTCTCTCTCTCTCTCTCTCTCTCTCTGGGCACATCCTCAGCTAACTTTGGCCTAATATAATATAGACCAGAGAGAGAGAGAGAGAGAGAGAGAGAGAGAGAGAGAGAGAGAGAGAGAGAGAGAGAGAGAGAGAGAGAGAGAGAGAGGAAACAGGACGCAAACAAGAGGCACAGATAGCCTTATTTCTCTCTCTCTCTCTCTCTCTCTCTCTCTCTCTCTCTCTCTCTCTCTCTCTCTCTCTCTCTCTCCTGTCTGTGAAGCGCCTTTGTGTGTCTGTTTATCTGTCTGCCAGTCGCTGATTTTCACTTTGTCTTCGTCTGTGAGTTTAATTAAAATCGATTTATATTTTACTACTACTACTACTACTAGACCAGCTATAACAGTGGCAGTAGTATCAATAGCACCAATGAGAGAGAGAGAGAGAGAGAGAGAGAGAGAGAGAGAGAGAGAGAGAGAGAGAACATGAACAAGTATTATTTATAATTTTATCAAGTACGAGTAAAAAAAGAATATTTGTAGCAGTTAGAGAATAGTAGCTAGGAAGAGGTGGAAGAGAAAGGACGAGGAAGAGGAAGAAGAGGGGGAGGAGGAGGAGGAGTCGGTACAGGACGCGGGCGGGGTCTTGATAAGGTCGGGCCGCGAGGGAGAAAAATTGTAACCATATATATCAGGTTGCGGGGCCCGAGAGAGAGAGAGAGAGAGAGAGAGAGAGAGAGAGAGAGAGAGAGAGAGAGATGGGGGGGTCAGGATGTTAGGTCACAGTGATATGGATAATGAAACTGTTAATAATTTTCTTTCCTCAACGATGCTTGTTTTGTCACCTTACTAGGAAAGGTTTTACTACTACTACTACTACTACTACTACTACTACTACTACTACCTCCACTACCACAGCTAACGATAACAAGCCATGACGAAGAACGCAGCCGAAGGTATACTGACGTGAGGGCTTCTGAGAGTATCATAGTAGGCTACCGAATAGGCTTCTTCTGTTGGGGGTCCTTTGGGCACTGTGGGACGAAGACCATAAGGTTGAGGAGACAGGGGAGTGGGTCATTGAGTCTCTGGTTGGGTTGGATCTACGAGGAAAGGATGGAAGGGAGAGGGAAAGGCAGGGAATAGGACGAGGACGGGTAGACGCTGGGAGGAGGTAGAGTAGGAAGGTTAAGGAGTATGAGGTGGAAGTAAGGAGGAGGAGATGGAGGACGAAGAAGAGGAAGGAGGAGGATAAAGGATGAAAAAGGAAAAATATGAAGGAGAAGAACGAAGAAGGGGAAGGAGGAGGATGAAGTGGAAGGACGAGGAAAAAGAAGAACGAGGAAAAAGAAGAACGATTTGAAAAGGAGAAGAAAAATAAAAGAAGGGAGAAATGATAAACGAGAAGGGAGGAAGGACTAGGAAGAGTAGTGAAAGAAGACAAATTTGAAGAGAAGAAGAAGAAGAAGGAGGAGGAAGAAAAAATAAAGGAGATACAATACCAGAGAAGGGAGGAAGGACGAGGAAGAGAAGTATGAGAAGAGAGACTTGAAGAGAAGAAGGAGGAGGATTAGGAAGAAGAAAATTAATATAGGAAAAATGACAAGAGAATGTGGGAAATAGAGTAGAAAAGGAGAAATAAGTTTATAAGTGAAAGAATAAAAGACAACAGGGTTAGGGTTAGTGGACGCTGTGGCTGTTGAAGGGTTTTAGAAGTAATTACTGTCAGGGTTACGAATGAATAAATAAACAAAAACAAACTCAGTAGCCAGTTCGAGAAAAAAAAATTATGCTGCCCAGAATGTTATACCTCGACCATTCGGGATATTGGATTCTGATATTGTCTTTTGCTGCAACGGTTTGATAATAATGTTTGTGTTTTCTTTGGTTTCGATATTTCAGGCGTTTTAATTCATTTTCATCCTTTTTTTTTTCTTTTTTGCTTTTTGCCTCTTAAGTTTTGAATGTTGTTTATGGTTTTTCATTTTTCAGGTTTAAGTATTCGAGAATTTGTTACTCTTGTTTGTTTGTTTGTTTGTTTGTTTGTTTATCTCCTTTCTCTCTTTCTCTAATGTATCTTATGTTTTTTTGTCTGCTTTTATTGTTCTTTCGTTTATTATATTTTTCTTCCTCTTCCGTGTATATTTTCTTTCTCCTCCTCTATCGTTTTTTTTCCTCTCCCTCATATATGTTTTTTTCTCCATTTCATGTGTTACCCGAGAGAGAGAGAGAGAGAGAGAGAGAGAGAGAGAGAGAGAGAGAGAGAGAGAGAGTATAAATGTAACCTATCCTTAAAAAAATATTAAAAAACGCATCAAGGAAGAAAAAACAGAGTGTCATAGCCTCCGCGCATCTCAAATTCCGACTAAATGGCCATACGAGCCTAAACAGAATAATGTCTTTTTTTTGTCTGGTCTAATTTGTTTTTATTTTCTCCATTATTATTCTCGTGGTTGAAGAGTTCGGTTGAAATTACAGGCGAGGAGATTGTCTGTCCTCTCTCTCTCTCTCTCTCCTCTTGCGACACAGACGATGAAACGAAATAGTAGTAGTAGTAGTAGTAGTAGTAGTAGTAGTAGTAATGTTAGGACTCAAGCCTTTGTTTCATAAGTATAGGTGTTGGTAAGGGAAGGAATGAACATAAGAACATAAGGAGTCTGCAAGAGGCCGGCTAACACAACACACATACACATACATATAGTGAACATAAGGAGCAAGAGAGCTTAATAGACAGTAGGTAACACGAGCGGGAGAGTAATAAGAGTAACAGTAAGAGCAAGGGAAGAGGAAGAGGAAAAAACCCCACCACCTCTTTGTGCTGAACGGCCGGGCGGGGAACGTAAAATTAATTATGCAATGCGCGTGTTTATCCAAGGTGTAAAAAATGACGTGAAAAGTGAACCCTGTGTCAACTTGGAGACGTGAGAGAGAGAGAGAGAGAGAGAGAGAGAGAGAGAGAGAGAGAGAGAGAGAGAGAGAGAGAGAGAGAGAGAGAAAGAAGAAATGGAAGAATAAAAAAGGGAAAGAAAAGAGAGAGAGAGAGAGAGAGAGAGAGAGAGAGAGAGAGAGAGAGAGAGAGAGAGAGAGAGAGGAGGTCAAGTGAGGTCATAGGACTGTCATGTCATCTCGGTCAACTGAAGGGAAAAGAGAAAAGAATTGCAATGATAAAGAATAGGAGAGAGAGAGAGAGAGAAGAGAGAGAGAGAGAAGTAATTTAAGTGATAGCATCTGTTTATTGGTCTTCGTATACGTACTCTCTCTCTCTCTCTCTCTCCCTCCCTGACCTTTCTCTCCCCATGTAAAGTGAGAACTGTTTACGTTGGTGTTGTGTTAGTCTTTTTTTTTTCTTCACCTCTGCCACTCCTTTTTCCTTCCTCTTCTTCTTCTTCTTTTCTTTTTTCTTCTTCTTCTTTTCTTCTGCTTCTTCTTTTTTTCCTTCTTCTGTTTCTGCTTCTGCTTTTTCATTTTCTCCATCTGCTTCTGCTTTTTCTCCTTTTTTCTCCTTCTTCTTCTTCTTTTATCTTTTGTTTGACATTGTGCATATTGGACAGTCTGAAGTCTTTTGCAAATATCATTAAGAAAGGGAAAGTTTGAAGCGAAAAAAAGAGTACACACACACACACACACACACACACACACACACACACACACACGAGTCTCATAAATCAATTAAAAATATATACCAGAGAGAGAGAGAGAGAGAGAGAGAGAGAGAGAGAGAGAGAGAGAGAGAGAGGGGGCCACGTGGAAAGAAGCATTACAATGAAGGGGAGAGAAAGAGGGAGGGAAGAAGGGAGGTAAAAAGAATGAGGGCACTGAGATGGGAAGGGAAACAAGATAACAAGGGGAGAGGAAAGGAAAGGGAGGAAAGAAAGAAGGGAGGAAAGAAAGAAGGGAGGAAAGAAAGAAGGAAGAGAGAGAGAGAGAGAGAGAGAGAGAGAGAGAGAGAGAGAGAGAGAGAGAGAGAGAGAGAGAGAGAGAGAGAGAGAGAGAGAGAGAGAGAGAGAGAGAGAGAGAGAGAGAGAGAGAGAGAGAGAGAGAGAGAGAGGGGGGGGGGGGATGAGGGAAGGTTGCAAGAAAGTTTGGAATAGTTTAGGAAGTTTGAAAAAGGTTTGTGGGAGAGAGAAAGAGAGAGAGGGAGAGTGGGGGGGAAGGAGTGAGGGAGGGAACTCTTTCAAGGTAGGGAAGGGAGGAAAGACGAGAGGAGGAAAAAAAGAACCAAAAACAGTAGTAAGTTAAATTGTGTGTATTAAAGGGGTTTGAGGAAAATGGAAAAGGGAGGAATGGAAAGGAGGAGGAGGAGGAGAAGAGAAGAATGAAGATGAAGAGGAGGAGAGAGCAGTGGAGAAAAATGGGGAAGGGGAGGAATGGAGAGAACAGAAAGGGAGAGGGAGAGAAGGAATGGAGAGAAAGGTAAGGGGAAGGAGGATTGGAGAGAACAGAAAGGGAGAGGGAGAGAAGGAATGGAGGGAAAGGGAAGGAAAAGGGAAAGGAGGATTGGAGAGAACAGAAAGGGAGAGGGAGAGGAGGAATGGAGAGAAAGGGAAGGAAAAGGGAAAGGAGGATTGGAGAGAACAGAAAGGGAAAGGGAGAGAAGGAATGGAGAGAAAGGGAAGGAAAAGGGAAAGGAGGATTGGAGAGAACAGAAAGGGAAAGGGGGAGGAGGAATGGAGGGAAAGGGAAGGAAAAGGGAAAGGAGGATTGGAGAGAACAGAAAGGGAAAGAGGGAGAAGGAATAGGGAGAAAGGGAGAGGAGGAAAGGAGAGAAAGGGGGGGAGGGGGAGGGGAGGCAAAGGGAAGGTCACCTCTATAAGCAAATAAGTGGGAGTGACTCATTCTCTCCCCCTCCTCCTCCTCCCCCTCCTTCTTATTTCCTCCCTCCTTTCTTTTTCCTCTCATTCCTTTCCTCTCCCCTTGTTATCTTGTTTCCCTTCCCATCTCTGCCCTCATTCTTTTTACCTCCCTCCCCTCCTCCCTCCCTCTTTCTCTCCCCTTCACTGTAATGCTTCTTTCCACGTTCTCTCTCTCTCTCTCTCTCTCTCTCTCATCCTGGGCATCAAATTTCCGACAAGGTGTTTCGTCTTAGAATAATAAACTTAATAATGACTTCGAACGTTCTATCAACAAACTTTATCTTGAATTATTGACTGTTACTCTCTCTCTCTCTCTCTCTCTCTCTCTCTCTCTCTTTCTCTCTAATAGGGATTGATGAAGGGAGGGGAAGAGGAAGGAAGGCTGATTTCTCATTTCCCTCCGTAATTGCTTGGGCTCTGTTGTGTTTTCTCCCTTCCTTTCCCTCCCTCCCTCCCTCCCTCCCTCTAACTTCCCCTTTTTCCTCCATATCCTCCCTTCTCTCCCCCTTTCTTCTTTACATACCTTCCCTCCATAGCAACTCATCCATCTACGTCTCTCTCTCTCTCTCTCTCTCTCTCTCTCTCTCTCTCTCTCTCTCTCTCTCTCTCTCTCTCAGGTGACGTAATTACAGTTCTACCTTTGTGTTCCCTTAAAAGTAAACAGTCACCCCTTGCACAGTAACAATAGGTAACAAAAGCTATGCCTCTCTACCTGCCTCTCTCCCCTCTACTTTCCTTTCCCTCACGGTACTTCAGCCTCCTCTCCCTCCGTCGCCCTTCCCCTCCTCGCCCTCGTCGCCTTCCCCCCCCTTCACTCCTGCAGTATTACCAGATCGTTGTATGCTTAATAAATACTCTAAACTAACACTCTCCTACTCTACCCTACCTTAATAACTACTCTCTACTTCTCTCTACAACTCTTCTCTTCTCTAATCTACTCTAAACTAATACTCTACCACTCTACGCTATTCTACCCTACTCTAATCTCATTCTCTAACTTCTGAACATTGCATTTATCACTTCCAGACCCAAAACTGTCGTACCCGAGCAAATAACGATATTCGATTAAAGTCATAGATAAAACCGATGATTATTTGATGTGTTTCTTGCAATAGTTATGGGACAGAAGTGTGAAAATATACAATGTGCCGAGTCCGATCATCTTGTGACGCCCTTTACCGCCCCCCGAAGCCACGTGTCCGCCTCCCCTCCGGCAAGTGTTTCTCGTTGGTCTCGCCTCGTCACTCATCCCCTGAAGCCGTTTCCGTCCCCTCCCGGCGCCCCGAGGAAGGATATTCGTCGTTAACATTGTGTATTATCGATTAGTTAGAGTTTAAGAGCTCTCTCCTCCTGTTTGTAAGCCTTCATTCTCCTTCCTCCTCCCCTGTCATCCGTATGCTGTCTCCTGTCTTTTGCTTCGTTTTGCCACGGGTTCTTTGTTTTGTTTTTGTGTTGGTTGTACGAGTATGTGAGAGACTGGTAAAGGAGGTGTTCAGCTTAGGGCAACAAAGATGATCGCTTCCTTACGCAACAAACCACGTGAGGAAAGGTTTTTATGACTTAACCTGTTTTTCCCTCGACAAACGCCGCCTCTGAGGGAAACTGATCGACTTTATGGAAATACTGAAAGGTTTTACGAATTTTGGGGAATCCGAATAGTTTATAATTGATGATTCGGCGCGAACGTGAAATAATGGCGTTAAACATGATTGTAATGAGAGAAATTCAGATTGCATCTTTATTTTCTCTCAAACGTTGTTGTACGAGAATGAATGTTTTCACCTCTATAATGGTTCAGTGGGACACGAGATACGAGAGGAAAGAAAAAAGGGAGGAAGCAAAGAAGAGAGGAAAGGAGGAATGAGAAAATGCAGACTCAACGAGAGTGAATGTTTTCACCTCTAATATGGTTAAGTGCGACACGAGACATTAAATGCAAACTCACCGCGACCTCCTTCCTCCACATGAAATAAAATTATCCATTAAAGGCAGAGACGCAGCGGCTTGTTGGTCGGTTCGTGTCGTTTCGTTAAAGGCAAACCACATAAGGTCGGTGTGGTCTGAACATCTATGTAACTCTCTCTCTCTCTCTCTCTCTCTCTCTCTCTCTCTCTCTCTCTCTCTCTCTCTCTCTCTCTCTCTCTCTCTCTCTCTCTCTCTCTCTCTCTCTCTCTCTCTCTCCGTCCCCCCCTCTCCCTTTCTCTCCCATAGCAACTAGACTTTCCTACCTCGATTTCCCTTCGTGATTACTCTCTCTCTCTCTCTCTCTCTCTCTCTCTCTCTCTCTCTCTCTCTCTCTCTCTCTCTCTCTCTCCCCCTCACACACACACACAGATGGACGTAGGACGCGAAAAGGCGGACGGAAAAGCTATAGTGTGTGGATTTCAGGGAAGGCTTACGACACCCTTTTGCCTTTCCCCTCACACGTAGCCGGGAAACGAGGGGCGGAGAGAGGGGACCGACACTACGGGCCAGGGAGGGAGGCGAATGGGAGAAGGTGTGTTGGGGGGAGGGGGGGGGGATGAGGTATAGGGAAGGCCATTCGTAGGAGGAGGAGGAGGAGGAGATGAGGCAAGGAAGGCAAATAGGGGAAGTTATACAGAGAGGGGGAAAAAGAGGAAAGAGAATTTGTATATATGATTCAGTGCGATTTACTCTGTTAGACGTGAGAGGGGTGAAAAAGGTATCTGTGTGTGTGTGTGTGTGTGTGTGTGTGTGTGTGTGTGTGTGTGTGTGTGTGTGTGTTTATTTACTTAGATGTAGCACACAGGATTTGAGTTAATCTCGTGTTGTCTTGTCTCCATATCTTGTATGTGTTGGGGAAGGGGGGGGGGGGAGGTGAGGGGACGAAGGGGAGAGAGCAGAAATGCGAAACGGACAGTGGGGTGGGCGAGGGAGAGATTGTGTGAGAGAGTAACGGAGAGGACGGACGTGAGGAGTGGGAGAGAGAGGGGCGAGGAGTGACGAGGGAGAGGAGGAGGAGGAGGGGAAGAAAAACATGATAAGAAGGAGGAGGAGGAGGAGTATAGAGAAGAGTACACGGTGACACACACACACACACACACACACACACACACACACATACACAAACAGTAAATCTAACATCGTGAAGCTTAAACGTATTCCTCTCCTGCTTCCTCCCATATATAAATCACTTTTTCTCTAATTACACCACACCGCCACCACCACCACCACCACCACCACAACCTAATGAACGTATACAGGTGTGGCATGAAAGGGCAGGTGAGAGGGAGAGAGAGAGAGAAAAGCAGATCATCACACACCTGGCCTGAGGGATGTGATAGAGGTGGTGATGATGGTGGTTGAGGTAGTGGTGTTGACTGATGGTGATGGTGGTGGTGGTGATGGTGATGACTGGTGGTGGTGGTGATGACGGTGGTGATGGTGCTTGTTCGTTACCTGAGTGTGACGGGAAACGAGAAGATAACGAGAGAGAGAGAGAGAGAGAGAGAGAGAGAGAGAGAGAGAGAGAGAGAGAGAGAAGAAGAGAAGAGAAGAGAAGAGAAGAGAAGAGAAGAGAAGAGAAGAGAAGAGAAGAGAAGAGAAGAGAAGAGAAGAGAAGAGGAGAGGAGAGGAGAGGAGAGGGAGAGATGGAAAGAGAGGGAGAGATGGAAAGAGAAGGAGAGATGGAAAGAGAAAGAGAGAGAGAGGGACTTTCCACCATGAGCAAGCAACTGTGTGTGTGTGTGTGTGTGTGTGTGTGTGTGTGTGTGTGTGTGTGTGTGTGTGTGTGTGTACCAGATTTATGCTGCGTCAATTACCGTTATCTTTTGTTTTTATAACCGTAACTTTGCCTGTGTATCCACGGCGCTCACGGACTGTATCTTGCCCGGTATTACACTCCACCTGTCGGAACCAAGTTAACATACACACCTTTCCTTATGTTTAATCTACCTCCCTGTCTGTTCCTATACACCTTTATGCTTGCAGTGGCTAAGAAGTATATTTCGTTGTTGTAACCTCTTCTCGATATTGCACTCCGCCTGTCGGCATCAAGTTATACACACACCTTTCCTTACGTTTACCCTACCTACCTGTCTGTTCCTATACACCTTTTTGCTTTCAGTGGCTAAGAAGTATATTTCGTTGTTATAACCTCTTCTCGATATTGCACTCCACCTGTCGGCATCAAGGTAATACACACACCTTTCCTTACGTTTACTCTACCTACCTGTCTGTTCCTATACACCTTTTTGCTTTCAGTGGCTAAGAAGTATATTTCGTTGTTATAACCTCTTCTCGATATTGCACTCCACCTGTCGGCATCAAGTTATACACACACCTTTCCTTACGTTTACTCTACCTACCTGTCTGTTCCTGTACACCTTTATGCTTTCAGTGGCTAAGAAGTATATTTCGTTGTTATAACCTCTTCTCGATATTGCACTCCACCTGTCGGCATCAAGGTAATACACACACCTTTCCTTACGTTTACTCTACCTACCTGTCTGTTCCTGTACACCTGGTTGCTTATGGTGGTTATGAGGTATATTTTGTTGTTCTCACCTCTTCTTCGTTGTGCACTTCACCTGTCAAAATCAAATAAACAGACACACCTTTCCTTACGTTTACTCTACCTACCTGTACCTGCTCACCTACCTGGGTATAGTGGTTATGAAGTATATTTCGTTTTCTTATCATCTTTGTTGTGCTTATACGTGCTCTGATCATATTGTTTGTCCAGTGTGTATATGAATGTACTTTTTAATGTAATACAAGCGTCGTTATCGTCTTCGTAATACTGATACCCGCTCCTCTAATACCTCTGCTCCAGGGTTTGAAGTTTAAGTTTGCTCGTAAAGAAGTGTCCCGCGTTACCTCGAGTTGATCTTAGCTTTTCTTTATAATCTCTTTAAGTCAAAACACTCCTTTATTGCGTATTTATGTGATACAAGCGTCGTTATCGTCTTCGCAATGTTGATACCCGCTCCTCTAATACCGCTGCTCCAGGGTTTGTTAAAAGTTAAAGTTTGCTCGTAAAGAAGTGTCCCGCGTTACCTCGAGTTGATCTTAGCTTTTCTTTATAGTCTCTTTAGGTAAAAACACTACTTAATTGTGTGTTTATGTGATACAAGCGTCGTTATCGTCTTCGTAATGCTGATACCCGCTTTCCTAATGCCTCTGCTCCAGGGTTTGTTAAAAGTTAAAGTTTGCTCGTAAAGAAGTGTCCCGCGGTACCTTGAGTAATCTTAGCAAGGAGATAAAAAGTACAGGTACCTTAGTAGAGCACGCATTCGTTTTCACTTCACTTATTGTAGGGCAGCCACTGAGGTATTTTCCCACCCTCCAATGTCATGCTCCCCAGATCTCTCGTTTCCCAGAACTTTCCTCTTGTTTTCCTTCACATCCTTCCTTCCTTCCCAGTACTAATGACTGTCTTATGATCCAATTGTTTATCTAGCACGCACTCACCCCTACCCTTTCTTCCCTCTTTGAGTCACTCCAGATTGGTCTCGTTGTCGTTGTGAATAGCTACGTGTTTTTCTTCATTCCCTTCCCAGTACTAAGAAGTCTTTTATGATCCAATTGTTTATCTAGCACGCACTCACCCCTACCCTTTCTTCCCTCTTTGATTCACTCCAGATTGGTCTTATTTTCGTTGTGAATAGCTACGTGTTTTTCTTCATTCCCTTCCCAGTACTAAGAAGTCTTTTATGATCCAATCGTTTATCTAGCACACACTCCTCCCTACCCTTTCTTCCCTCTTTGATTCACTCCAGATTGGTCTTATTTTCGTTGTGAATAGCTACGTGTTCTTCTTCATTCCCTTCCCAGTACTAAGGAGTCTTTTATGATCCAATCGTTTATCTAGCACGTAATCCTCTCTCCTTCTCACTTCTCCTATAATTCCTTCCCCTTCTATCTCTCTCCGGCATATGACCACAGATGTTGCGCCGACTAAACGAAGCTTTCCAACTTTCCTCTCTCCTTCCCACTTTTTTTCTTGATTCCCTCCGGATTGGCCTTGTTTTCGTTGTCTATCCGTGTTTTTCTTCTTTATTTACAGTATTCATGACCGTTTTATGATCCAATTGTTTGCCTAGCACTTAACTCCCTCCCCCCTTCTTTAATTCCCAACAGAGTGGCCTTGTTTTCGTTGTCTATACCTGTTTTTCTTCGCTTCCTTCTCAGTTTGCATGAGTGTTTTACCTTCTAACGATCGTCTTTCTTTTTCTGACCCTCCTCTCCTCCCCCCTTCGTTGATTCCCTCCAGATCGATCTTGATTTCGTTGTCTATACCTGTTTTTCTTCGCTTCCTTCTCAGTTTGCATGAGTGTTTTACCTTCTAACGATCGTCTTTCTTTTTCTGACCCTCCTCTCCTCCCTTCGTTGAGTCCCTCCAGATCGATCTTGTTTTCGTTGTGTATACCTGTTTTTCTTCGCTTCCTTCTCAGTTTGCATGAGTGTTTTACCTTCTAACAATCGTCTTTCTTTTTCTTTACACCTCATCACCGCCCCGCCCTCTTCACACTTTGATAGCCCTCCAGGCCTGCCATGTGTGCGTGGTGTGTAGTCCTCCCTTGTTCCTCCAGCCCTCATTGTTTTCTCGAGCCCTTCAGTCTTGCTTGTGCAGTGCTTGAACGTGTTTTGCCAGCGCGCCTCGTTTCCCCCCCTTGGTTTTCCCGCGTCGTGAGTTTGCTCAGTGGAGAGGTTCAAGGAAGGCAAGTCCGGGTGATGGGCGGGCAGCGCATCGAGGGGCTGTTTGCCGATGGGCGTGAGCGGTCCTCCAGCTGCAGAGCCAAACAGACGATTGTTAGAATGTAAAACAGTCATGCAAACTCCGAAGGAAGCGAAGAAAAACACGTATAGACAACGAAAACAAGATTGATTTGGAGGGAATCAACGACGGAGGAGTAATTCGTCCAATGTCTTCCGTTCGTACTTACATGGAAACACTTTTTGACGTTTGTGGGCATCTAGAAGAAAATTTAAGGTGTTTCTATACATGCAGCAAGTCTACAAACTGCTGAAGATGGAGAGCATATTGAGGAAACATTGCACTTTAAAACACACTAGTGCCACCTCTGATGCCTATTGAAAGAACTTGGGTCAAAGGATAAAGGCTGGTTTTCTTGCCGGTACAGAATTGTCAAGTTCTAGTTTATTGTGATGCTGAATAAATCGGTAAATAAATAAACAGATAGATTAGTAAAGGAAGAACACATTTGTTTTCTTCAGAAGGTTAAGTTTGCTGCCCAATAAAAATCTTATACTAAAATAATCAAGATCAGTTTTCGTGTTCGTAAAAAAATTGTGATAGTTACTTGCACCGAGAGGATAAATTTAACATTGTAAAAAGATGACGAATAATAATCAGGATAT
Organism: Eriocheir sinensis; assembly: GCF_024679095.1. NCBI lineage: Eukaryota > Metazoa > Arthropoda > Malacostraca > Decapoda > Varunidae > Eriocheir > Eriocheir sinensis. The sequence goes on from NC_066548.1 coordinate 2,872,800, forward strand.
ATGTTTTTTTTCCCTTCAGCGCGTGGCCGACGAGCTCTCGTTGACATATAAAAGTAAATAACGCTTTTTATTCTTGTATTAAACTAAAGACTAATTAGACGCTCTTTAAATATATTTGGATACAATAATCAGGATCATTTTGTGTGAGTACGTGATTGACAAACTCCCGTTTATGCCTGAACAAAAAGAAAGAACTATTTATTTTTGCTTGTTACCGAGCTTTTAAATTTGGCATTCCCAAAAATCACGAATAAAGATTATTCTCAATAACTTCAAATAAGCGCTTGGTCGACAACCCTCCGTCAGCGGTAAAGAAAGAAAATCACATTTGCACCGAAGTTTTATTTACACCCTAAAAATATCACGACTAAAAACAGTGCGGATCACTTCTCCGTGAAGCACGTGGCGGACAGGCGGGCTTTGACGGCGTGGCGGCGGGGAGGCGGCGCTGCGTCAAGGTCTCAAGCAAGGCGTGCTGGTCGAGGGTCTGTTCGTTGTGTGGAGGTGCTAATGGGCGAGGCAAAGATCAGAGTGCAACCAGAGGTGAAGACGTTCCCTTTAACACTTTCTCCTCCTCCTCCTCCTCCTCCTCCTCTTGCTGCGTGCCAAAGTTTACAAAATACTTTTCTGACAGCGTAAGAAAATAAGCGAGGAAAAGGAAAGAATACAGTGCAGGAAAGCGTCGAGGAACATATGGAACTAATTCGATCAGTCTGCCCATCGGGGACAGCGTGTTTCGGGTATTTTTGGCACACACTATTTTCTTTAGTTCTCGGTCTGTGCAACATACGCCACTAGAGAAAAGTCTAAGGAATGCGGCGGTGATGGCAGGCGTGAGGTCGGGAGGGGAAGGCCGCGCATCAAATTTATATTACGGCCACAACAGCCTCGCTCTTGTCCGCATAAGGAAACTTAAGCCGCAGCCTCTGCCCGCTAACAGCTTGCTCTTTGTGTCCAGGGGCGTGGGTGGCTGGTAGGTGACTGTGGCCTGGCTGAGGGAGGAGAACACTTCCCATCCCCCCTGTCTGACGAAGCTCCGGTGGGGAACACAAAGGAGAAAGAGGGAAGGCATATGCTATCACCTCTCCTCTTGACGAAGCTATGAGGGGGATGAGACTGCTATATACCTCTCCCTTTTGCCTGACGAAGCTCCGGTTGGGGAAATACAAAGGGGAGGAGGGAAGATGTGTGTTATCCTCTCTCCTCTTTACAAAGGTCTGGTTGGGGGTTGAGACAAAGGGGATAGACTTGTGATGCTCTTTTCCCTTCCCTTTTGCCTGACGAAGCTCCGGTTGGGGAAATACAGGATAGACTTGTGATGCTCTTTTCCCTTCCCTTTTGCCTGACGGAGCTCCGGTAGGGAAATACAAAGGAGAAAGGGGAAAGACTTCTTATATCCCCTCTCCCTCTGACCAAGCTCTGATGGGGGTGAGACAATGATAAGTGCTGCCTTTTTCCTCTCCCTCCTGACGAAGCTCCGGTAGGGGAAGAGGAACACAAGAGGAAAAGTGGGAAGACTTGTGATATTCCCTCTCCTCTTTACAAAGCTCTCATTGGGGGTTGAGACAAAGAGGACTCCCCCTGGCCCCTTCCCCCCCGGGCTGACGAAGCATCAGGGGGCGGGGAGATGAGACAGTGGGGAAAACTGTGTGTTGTCCCTTCTCCTACCTGATGAAGCTGCAGCGGTGGTAGGGGGGGGGGATGTCGCCTCCCCCCCACACCCACACCCACCCTTACACACACACACACACACACCTGGCTGACGCTATAACGGTGAGACACGGGGAGGAAGCGTGTCTGTGCTCACTGAATCACTCTTGAAAATGCTTGACGGAAAGCTCTCGTGAAGACTGTCAACAAAGAGGATATCAAACGTTTCAGACTCTTATTACGCCCGTTTTTTAAAGGCCACAGATGGGATACGTGGGGTGTCATGAGTGCTTTTACCGTCCATGGCGCAGAAGCCTTCCTTAACTACCGCCACAGTCAAGAAACCACCCGTTGAAACCCTTTAAACTTCTGCTGGAGCCTTTTTGAATAGGTGGACTAAGGTTTCGAAGAGTTTGATAATATGGCCCTTCTTCTGTATCTTTAGGGCCTTTCATAGTCATTTTGTTTTTATCGTTACCAATGGCGGCGATCGACACTATAGTTTTCCACGTGAAACTGGCTACAGAGGAAGCGAGAGGTGTTGAGAGTGGGTGGTAAGGTGCAGGGCTAGGCTAACCCCGCAGCCGCCACTACCCCATCGGCCAGTTTTACGTGGAAATATTATAACAGCCATTGGTAACGATCTAAACAAACAAAATGACTGTGAAAGCGGCCAGTTGTGTTCTCAGTGTTCTCCTGATGAAATACCGGGCCGGGGAAGCATAGTAGTAACACCTCCCCTTTTGTTGACAGGTGTGGACGTTACTGCCAACCAGGAGGAGATTTCCCAGCACGAGAAGTTCCAGCTGGAGTATGACGGGTCGACCAAGCGCTGGTATGTGCGGACCATGCAGGACAAGTACTGGACGCTGGAGGCTGGCGGCGGCATCCAGGCCAACACCACCAAGCCGTGAGTGCTCCGCCGTGTTCGTTTTTACCTGTTGCCATTATTAGCCCGGTAGCAGCGGGGATCATGTTTCCTAATGGTCCCTCCAAGCGAGAAAAATGAGAAAAAAATCACCCCTCACACAAACCATTTCATAATATATATCAAAGCATTTGTGATCAGATTATGTATCATCTATTTTGGGGGGCTTATATCCAGGCACAAATTTGGCCCGTCGCTGCTACCGGGTTAGATTAGATTATTATTATTATTTTTTTTTTACAGCAGAAGAGACAGTGTAAGGGCGTAAAAAAAAGAAAACAATAATGAAAAAAAAAGCCCGCTACTTACTACTCCTAAATAGTGGCCAAAAAGATAAATCAATTTCGGGAGGAGAGGTGTCCTGATAGATTAGTTTGTATGTCCAGTATTTTATCCGATAATTCCTCAAACTTGTGTGCAATTTTGAGACAGTATCAGTGTAAAAGTACCGAGGCTACACCTTAGTTACTCGTTCATGTAGATTTTGTAGAGGGATACAAATAGGGCATACAGTGATCTTACTTTGTTGATATTTACTTGGTTTTTGGACCCATATAAAAGCATCTGTTATTTTGTTTTTCTTTCTCATCTCTTCCATTTTATTCGTATTAGTTTACAGTGTTGGTAATTTTGTACCCTACATGTATAGATTTTCACTGTGGCTGTACAAATTGAGATGACAATATAAGTATAATCCTCTCCATTTTTCAAGTGTAAAAAAATATATTTAAGTGAATATACTCACAAACACGCATGGCAGGCAGAGGTTGAAGCCCCGCTCAGGCCACTTTTTTTTCCGTGGACTTGGAGTGGTTACTGTCCCCTCTTGAGCAAGGCGATGGGGTGTGTGGTGTGTGAGGTCCTGGCAGTGCCCAGAGAATGACTAATGAACCTTGCTCCAATCAAGAGAGTACTGCTGGCGATTGCGAGTCCAACTTGTGATCAGGCCGTGGTGAAATACACACACACCCACAACACGCACACGCACATCATCCACAAGCACAATACGCACACGCACAATACGTACAAGCACAATACGCACAAGCACAATACGCACAACACACACACACACACACACACACACACATAATTTTCTCTTCCTAAATAGTAATGAAGCTCCCTGTCTTCCCTCACAGGACCTCCAACGCCCTGTTCAACTTCCAGTGGCTGGCCGACGGCTCCGTGGCTTTCCAGGCAAACAATGGCAAGTACGTGGCCACCAAGAAGTCTGGCCACCTGTTTGCCAACGCCGAAAGTCCTGATGAGGAGAGTGCTCGCTTCCACTTCTACCTTATCAACAGGTATGCTTGGAAACAGCAAAACTACCACTGGATGATAATTTTGATTCTTGTTCAAAAACGTGATTCCTCGTTTGTATCTGGATCTTTCCTAAGAAGTGTTTGTATACTTACTGAGAGACATCAGGTTTTATCAAGACTTAAATATATTGTTTACTATTGCATATATTTGAGTTAGAACTTGGTTAATTAGTATTATTGTAAATATGGAGTTTAAAATTATCTTCACACTGCAAACTGATTAACTATTACCACATTTCCATCACATTCCTGGCTGTCCTTGTGTTTGGCATAAATGTTGTGTAAATATCTGTGTGTACTGACTGAGCCGTGTTGTTGTGGTTGTGGTGCAGGCCGGTGCTGGTGCTGAAGTGTGAGCAGGGCTTCGTGGGCTACAAGATATCTTCCAGCCTCAAGATGGAGTGCAACAAGGCCAACTACGAGACCATCAGGGTGGAGCGAGGCGAGCAGGGACAGGTCTTCTTCAGAGGTACTGCTTCTTGTCACCCGTGCCTCATACTGAGTAGTATTTTCATATCTCATGACAGAACCAGCCACCACACTGACCAACTAAGATGATATTAAAGCTGTCATATGAAGTACTAATTGTAAAATATCGTATCAGATAAAAATTAACATTGTAATATAATAATATGTACACTAATCTTGCAGTTTACAATAATTTGATATAGCAAACACCATTTTTAGATAGTTAAATGAACGATATCGGCAATTGTTAAACTCACTTGGCAGAACTTAAGTTTATCTTTGTTACCCCCTCAGGCCAGCAGGGTGGTTACTGGCATGCCTGTGGGGATGGCATCATGGCTGACTCCGAGGTGCCGGAAGGCTTCTTCATTGAGCTGCGTGAAGCCACCCGTATGTGCATCAAGAACTCCTCTGGCCAGTACATCATCACAGAGAAGAACGGCGGCTTCAAGCTGGGAGACACAGATCCCGCCCGTGCCACGCTATGGGAGTTTTGAGGTGGCAGGCCATTGTGGAGTCAAGCAAGGGGTGAGAGGTCCTCCAGCCTGGCCTAGAGTGTTGAGAAGGCAGGGGTAGTTTGGCATCACACCGAAAGATCTTGTATGGTAAGGTTGTAGATGTTTGAGAGATTGATTCATTGCAGAATTTAATTTGAGGCAGATTTGCAACATCCCATCCAACCACTTAAATTTAGTGAGGTCCTGAAGGATGTCGATACCGCTCAGTAGGTGTAATTAGGATGTAAGATGTTTTGTGATGTTCTTTTCATCAATGTTGCTATCTGTTAATCTGCCTAATCCTTTCATCGAAGAAGAGATTTTTTTTTTACTTTTATACCAACGAGCTGAGTTAGAATTTTGCAACTTGAAAGTAAGTTTAATCATCGACAAAGACACTCGGTTACTAGGTAATGCTATAATCTTAAGGAACTGTATGTGTTACAGACTCCAACAGTAAAACAATCTCACAAGGGAGTCTGTTGGTGCTTGGGGCTCCCGGCCCGGCAGTACTCAGACTCTCTTGTGGGGGCTGGTGGAGAGGCACTGGAGGTCCGCACAACCAAAGTATCTACGTCTTTGTATCTGTCCCTGTACAATTAACTTGAAGCCTTGCTGTTTGTAGATATCATTATTACTAATATTGCTTCCACATGTCCCTAAGCTAAGTCAAATAATCTTGTACTTAATTATACTTTTTTACTCTTTCTACCTGTGACAGATGACTGATTGATTTGTGGGAGTACAGGACGGAGTTGTCCTATTGATACATTTACTACTGATATATTATATTACATATTAGCAAGATTTTTTATGATTTTATAAGGAGCATTTTGTGATAGTCCAGTCCCTGCGTCATGCACCACCACCTAGCTCGTGTAGCCAATTAGGCATCAAAGCTTGCTTGTCTGAGGCTGCTGCGGCCACTGTGACACACGTAGTGAAACAGATCAGTGTTTCCAGAGTGAGGCTGACATTCACTTGTTTTCATAATTGAAAATGTCAGTTCATAGTATGTCAAATTTTATGACATTTGTTTACTTGGTACTAAGAAACATCTGGTAGACAGAATGGTCTGTCATATCTAGTTAAAGGCAAAACTACAGCAAATCATGAAAGTCTGGATATTTCTTTGATATCTTTGAGCATTTTACAACACAACAAACAAGTTTCAACGGAATAAGTTACAGCAGTGTGTTTGTGTGTGTGTGTGTGTGTGTGAGAGTGTGAGTGTGAGTGTGAGTGTGTTTATATCTGCTTCTGTGTCATCCACTGCCAAGTGCTTGCTCAAGGATCTTTGCATTAGCCAGACTAACTTGGATCATGATAGCACCAGCTAAAGTGTGCTTAGTGATGTGTATTGATCTGTTAACCCAAATCAGTCCAATGAATCAACAATGGTAGCAGCAGCCTCCACGCTCTTGGTGTCACAGCCACAGCTCCCACACTGTGGCCACCAGCCAATGCATTTATGGAAGGGGAAGCTCGACCCAGGACTGTATAAAGGGGGTCACATAAAGCAGGAAGTCAGCTGTGTCCCTGTGCCCGCCAGCCTTTCCCTAACCAATACTAGCTCTTGGTGTTTACTGTTCACCTCATTTAGATGTTTGTGTGCTACTCACCATCTCATTTCAGCAGGTGTGTCCCTTTTTAACGTGTGTTTAAGGTGTGTAGGAATAACCCCTCAGTGTCATCGGGTGTGGGGTGGGGCGGGGCGGGGCACTGCTGGCTCCCCCGCACAATCCTGCCGGGTGTAGTCTGTTGATTGTAAGAAGCGCTTTAGGCTAGGTATACACTCTTTATTTATTGCATTATTGTATAGCAGACCAGTATAAACTGCTTATTAATAAAGTAAAGCAGACATGTATTTATTATTTTACGGCATCCTGAAATGACAATGTGCATATTCATACCTGGAGTTTTAAAAGTCGGAATGTGTAGTGTGTTGATACATGGGTCACATTTACTCACCCCGCTATTCATTGTCTCTCTTCTGTCAGCAATATTTAGTGGAAGCAAAAAAAATTCCCTGCTTTTTCATTGTTGTCTGTTTGCTTTTTATAATTTTGTCTTATTAGACATCTTTTATGATAGTCAAAGCCAAGCATAACTCTCTTGTATCACTATAGAGATTGAAATGCTTAAGAGGAGTAAAAGTGGCAGGCATTTTGCTGACATCATGTGCGTCACAATTGTCCATCCAAGCACTGGCCACTCCACTGTGAAGAATGCACCACAACTGAAGGAAAAGGCTCAACTTTTACCTAAGCATTCTTCTGATGTCCTTATCACTCACGTGCAAAGTGACTGAATGTTGAAATTTAGAGTTTCTGCTGTTAGAATATGAGTGCATAAATCCAGGGGTCAAGGCAACTGAGCAATCTATGTTGCAGTGTTTGTTATTGGCCCTGATAGTCACAACACGGGGCAATTTCTTGAATTTGCACAAATGCTATTGTAGCTGTTTTTTGGTAGAATTAAACTATGTCTATAAAAACAGCATCATGGTATACCCAAAAATGAATAGTCCGTCTCAAAAATACTTCCTGATTCTTAATTAAACCCTCTTATATAGAATCTCATGGGGTATGTTGTTTCTTTTTCTGTTTAATTTTTTTTGTCATGTTTTTGTGGTTGATCTGAATGATGAATAACGGGTCCCCTGATTATCCACTGAATGTTCCAGTGTCCTCTTTAACTCATTGAAGGTTTATTTTTTTCAAAATATACATTTCCTGAGCGTCTTTCAAGTAAAAACTGAATGTTCCTGCCTCCATCGTGACCTCTGGGTGACTGACACAAAGGATGGTGAGAAGAGTTGGCAAGTGGTGCCGGGATCTACAATCTGATCCACTTTAGGAAGTAGGTCTGAGCTGTCTGTGGGTGTATGTCACTTGCTCAGGAATGGCCCAATAGGTGTGTGTCACAGCCTATGGGTTACTTATGCTGCAGGAGACAGAAAATAGGAATAATAGGAAATGTTACAGTAGCTAGCTTTCAAGGTGAGTAGATGTTTTGTCATAGCTAATTAAAATACTCATGTATTCATTATCAAACTCCTCTTCCTCCTCCTCCTCTTCCTCCTCCTCATCATCATCATCACAATCAGCACCTTTGCACGGAAGCACTGTGTGGTGGGGTTCACCCAATGTAACAAAACCAATAATCAAAGGCCAAATTTAGTGGGCGACAAAATCAAATATCTTCTGTCCCCAAACTTGGGTACATACCTCAGTCTGGGTGCCTTCACTGACAGACTAATCAGTACTGAGGCAAAATATTTGGAATACTCATTATTATCATAATTTTCTTTGACTAACCTTTTAATGGCATATGAAGGACTAGGGTTAATTGAGTACAAGATAGTAAATAAATGAAAAGGTATTGCCTTGTGATGGCCACTCTATTCATTAAACAATGATGTTGCCCACAGTCCAACACTGGCTATGAGGCCAACCTTGTCAGATGCTTCCGAAACATAGGCATAAAATGAGTCACAGCAGGTAAGGTGTGTGCAACACAAGTGGGTTAAATGAGAACTTATTGTGTAACACTGAGATAGTATGAGTAATGGAGATGTATACATATGAGTGATGAATGTGAGCAAAAGATGTAGAGTGCAAAGTGGTGGAATGGGTAAAGTGTAATACACCGAGATGGTATGAACGTGAGAATGCATGATTGTGATTTTTAGGAGTGTGTGCGAATCAAACAGGAGTCATTTATGGAGACATATGGAGGCGGGTCAGCTTATTGAGACCACCGGCATGGTGAATTTATATGACTAAAGAATACATGGAGAGGTGGGAGGAAGAGTGTGAATGTTACTAAAAGGGAGTGTGTAAACAAGGGACGTGCACTAAGATCAAGAGCTGGATGTCTCGCCCTGAACCACCAAAGCCAAGCATCATGAGTGGTGGTCTGAATATGATTTCTAGCAACTGGGGCTCTGGCGAGCAGCGTGGATCTGGAGAAGAGCCTCTGAAAAATTTAGCAGCACCAGCACAGGTAGAGATCTATATGAGAGCATTTAGTAAAAGCTAAAGGTCATTGCAAAAAATCCATTTCGATTTATATCATCTGGCAGTCTGCAAAAAGCAGAAAAGAAAGGTATAAAAAATAAACGATTGTATGCACGAGTAGTTTAGGAGACATCATAATGCAACGCGCGATTAAAAAAAAAAAAAAAAAAATATATATATATATATATATATATATATATATATATATATATATATATATATATATATATATATATATATATATATATATATATATATATTCCTGTCAGCGACAACCGAACCCTTGAATGTCAATCACACGTTGTGGGCGAACACGTTCAAGAGTCACTGAGGACTTTCTGTAGCAGGCCGTTGCGAGACGTCCGTAACATTTTTCCCCATTATCTCTCCTGAAGATAACATTGATACCATCTAAGGTGTCTGAAGAAAGAAATGCGTCGTGCTCTGGGAGCGAGATAGGGCGGAGGGGCGTGTTGGGGGAGGGGGTTGGAAAGGGCCACAGGTGCAACGAACACCTGTGCACATCACATCCACCCTTGCCACCTCCTCATCCCCTCCACGGCCAGTTCCACGCCAGCCAAGCAGCGTCACCCACGCCCCAGGGCCTCGTCACCGCGGGAGTCTCCTCGGAAGTCCTGCCCCATGTGTTGATGGAAAATGTGAGAAGGGGGCGAATGAGTGTGTGGGGGGTGAGGTGCTGGCTGCCGGGAGGCGCTCGTTGTCCTATTCCTGACCTCGCCTGTAACACTTTTTTTTTATTTACGGCGAAATGGCAGAGTCGTGACACGCGTTGAGTATTCGGTCACCTGTTTTTGGCGTGTATACTTTATTTCCTTATCTAACAACCCTCAGTGGTGAGTGGCGGATGAAACGAGTGCAGCAATCAAGACTGTGTTAATCAAAACCATGTTGGGAGTGTACAAAAGCCTGATCCCGTCCCGTTATGATCACCAGATGAATGACACCCGGATTTCTGTGCTACCACCAAATGTACATCAAACCCACCCTTTAATAGTGGGAGTTACGGCTGTATAAAGTTTCCACGGACGTACATTTTTTTTTTTACAGCAAAGGAGACAGCACAAGGGCACAAAAAGAAGGAAACAATAAAAAAGCCCGCTACTCGCTGCTCCTGTAAAGAATCCGAAGAGGTGGCCGAAAGAGCAGTCAATTACGATTCCTTTATCAATTCGTATAAAAGTTTGGTGTTCTGTCTGACAATATCTATCACTACGTAAGAAACGCCTGATAAAGCGGAATGTATATAATAGTAGTGTAATAGTTAAAACGAGAAAACTGAAACAAGTCATAACGTTGCCTAAGACTGATGGTGAGCGAGGCGCGTTCAAGGACGGCCATGAAAACAGCCGAGGAATGTTAGAAGCCGTTCCGCTATGCGTCCGGGAAAGTGGGTCAGAGCGAGCGTCTCAAAATAGTTCCAAAAGTGTCACAGTAAGGAGGCAGAGGAGCATTTACATTTTTTTTTCCAGGCACGGAACAGGAGATGGCATGGTATGTCACGAAGGGTTATTCATGAAGTTAAATTGCCGAATCAAGTAATACGGAACTGCATCAAGTGACAGTAAATCGATGAATGAAGAGCTTTGTGTGTTCCGGGAAGCAATTATGAATCTTTGGGGACACCTGCACCTTACTCTTCTCGACAGCTGCTCTTATGAATCATTAAAGTGCAAAGTTTAGGATAATCGTCCTCGATTACTATATGTCCTACGCATGTGTGCCTCGCGGCCACGAATGAAATTCAGTGACGACACGACACCTCGGCAGCGACTCGTCAGTGCTCGCGGTGGTGGAACGCCGCCGCCTCCACGTTGCTGGCCGCCTCGCCCCCGCCCGCCACCCAACGGTGAAAGACGGGAAGCATTACCGCAAGTGTTAGAGGCGGTGAAATCATCACCTCTACCACTATTACTACTACTACTACATGTCATGCATAAAAGTTCTCCCAAGGCCTTATAGTCAAGAAAAGATGACGCCACTATAAAACGCTTGCCTGCGCCATGACGTGCTGGGGCCGACTACCATCCAGGCCCCTCAAGAAAGCCTACTGGCGCTATAGGCTGGCCTGTAAAAAAAAAAAAAAAGGCATGTGACTCATGCTCATCCGTCCGGTGGTGCCTGCCGCCTGTGTGTGTGCGGGCTCGCGAGCTGCGGCCCGCTGTTACAGTCGTGTTGACCAGGTGTTGACAATATCGCCGCGTTTGGTTTGGGCGGATAAAAAGATTAGTTGCGAGTTTATAGAACTTTATAAAGGATTTTTATGCTGAATAATGCACACGAAGCGTGTGTATGGCCGGCTTTATAAGCGGATCAATATTATTGTGACGCTCAGGCCACGAGAACAGAATCTTAGCTCACTTAGATACACTAACGGTATGCACAGTGTCCAGTCGTCCCGTTGACTTAGTTCCACTCCAGCAATGAATCTTCCGCCATACGTGGACAGGAAGTACGTAAGGTGTCTTACTTACTTGTCTTTTATTTATCGAAAGTTTTGGTAGAATCACCGAGGCCAACTTGAAAGTCCACCCCCTCTACATTTTTCTTCTTTCTACCTATGCTGTAGCTGGTCAGTGATACAGTTTGACGCTGCGACCCGTGGGCTGTGAGGAATAGGAGGCTCGGCCGGTATGGTTTTCAGAAATTTCTCGAGCTTCTTTTTATAATTTTTATGGGTCTTTAGTGCATATTGCTTTGTCCCTAATTTATCTTGATAAACAGTTGAAAAGTATTTCATTTGTCTTTTTTTTATTATTACATGAACTGACTATGCGTTGGACTTGGGTTTATAGAAACATTTTTTCATCAGCTGTCAAATCGGATATGAAAAACATGCTTTACACATGATAGAAAATTTAAGTCGGGAACTGGAAGAATATAGAACAGTACTTGGAAAGTCAGGTGGACATTTCTGACGACCAATGACAGCCATGAGGCGTGAGATCAGTGTCACTTAACAACTGATGTGATCTTCAGTGTGTAATTTGTTTGGGCGTACACACTGTCGACGCCCTTGTTGTTGACTGGATGTTGCACACGTTCCTCGGTGAAGCTTAGGAGGCCTTCTCGTCCCGGCCCTGTAGTGATGCCTGGGAGCAGCGGAGGACACACACACACACACACACACACACACACACACACACACACACACACACACCTGTGTTCCAGATATATCCTGACAACGGGAGTGAGTCATGCTCATAACAACACACCACACAACAAAAGGAACACCGGTGCGCTTATTATTCATCGGTGTGTTTGTTTCTTTGCCTTTTCCTTTACTATCCATTAATCTATTTTCACTCACCCTAAACGTCTGTCTGCTGTACTGTGACGTGATCAGACGGAGGCAGGACATTCTCCCTTTATCAGCGGCTCCCTCTTGACACGACAGAATGGCTGAGCCGCCCGGCGAGTTTTAGATGGGCGGGGAAGGCGGCGTGATGAGCGCGGCCATGGTGGGCGGCGTGGTGGTGGGCGCCTCGTTAGCCGCCGCCACCATCCTCTGCACCTCCCTCTGCCTGGCCCTCTGGTGCAGGTGAGTCGCAGGGTGGGAGCGAGGAGCGTGTGTACGGTACGTTTAATGTACTCGAGAACAGGTGCATGTGATAATACCACACGATGAATCACCCAACAGGCTGTAGATATAACACTTCCCGGAGTCAAATGTAAGGTTGGTTACTATGATAGGCATATATTCATTGAAATTCATCAAAGAAACATCATGGATTATAGGATCAGGCTAGGGTTGACCTGACCCTATAAGTGGGTTTGTGTATGTGTATGTTGCAGGCGGTGGCGCGGAAACGGTAACGACCCGAGTCCGGCCACCTTCCTCGTCAACAAACGGAAGCCAGGACAGGAGTTTATCGCGGACCACCCCATGGCCCTCGTCATGCCCACGGTGAGTCACGACGTTCTGTAGCTCGCATATTGTCTCTGGGCAGATAAGTAAGCGCGGGTCTTGCGACAGTGAACCCCTTTTCCTATATTGTGTGTCCCTCAGATCACCCAGAGCGAGGCGGACAGCGAGCCGCGCACCCCCACGCCCACCACCACCCTCACGCCCACCAGCGAGTGGCCCAAGCGTGGCATGTCATCCTACACGCCGGCGTCCAGACCCAACACCTTGGACACCACGAATTACCCAAGTGAGTACCCGAGACACAGACGGTGATGTAAATTTACAAGGAGCTCATCTAAGCACAGCTAGCACGCTACACTGGAGGGTGATTCCTGGTATTGGACCTGTTTGACTGTTTTAGGTGATGAGTAATAATTAAATATAGGATAATTAGGAAGCTTTTTGTTGCTACTTTGTGGGAAACAAATGTAACATAATGAGAAAAGTATTTTTAAAACCACAATTTTGTGGCTACTCTGTTATCAGCAGAGGAATTCTTTAATGTTTTGTTTCCATCAGTGACTGTACCTTCATCCAACGATAAGCCGGTACCATAAATTATCATATTGTCTGTCTTCCTCACTGTGTGCCCACGGAGGCCATGGCGTGACCCCCATCGAGTATCTCTTCTCCCCCAGGGATGACGACCCTCGCATCGCCCCCCAGCTACTCTCCGCTGCCCACCTACGCGACGCACCGCTCGCGCACCTCCCAGCGCCCCCGCTCTGCCTCACCCCGCAGTTTCCTGCCCACCTCGCCCCGGACTCCGCCTCTATCCCTGCCGCTGAGTGCACGCAGATGGCCGTCAGGAACTCGCCCCAGCTCCCCTCTCACCCCCGGCACGCCCCCCGGCCTGCTCCCTAGGACCTATTTCAGAAAGTAAGGCTCCGCATTTTTTGTTTTCGACATATTTCTTTTCAGGGCACAGCATGCATGTAAACTTTCACAGTATTCAGCCTACCAAACTTTTCCAACCTCTCCACCTTTACTGACCTGTCCTACGTGAGGTTAACGCCCCAACTGTAATGATGAACCTTCTCTCTCTCTCTCTCTCTCTCTCTCTCTCTCTCTCTCTCTCTCTCTCTCTCTCTCTCTCTCTTTCAGGGGCGTGGTGGGGTTGGAGGACCTGCGCGCGGCCCTCCACCACTCCTTCGTCACGAGCGAGCTGGGCGGCGGCGATGCGCTGGAGGTGAGCACGCCGGACTCTATCGAGGGGTGGGCGCCCGTGTGGACCCCGGCCTCCAGCGTGGGCTCAGGTGGGTAGCGAAGGGCGGGGATTTGTGTGTGTATTTGTGTGAGAGAAATGGGTGTGTGTTGATGTGTGTGTGGGTGGGTGTACGTGTGTGGGTGGATGTGTGGACTTTAGTAGACATTTTTTTTGGTTATGTTATTGTTGTTGTTGTTGTTGTTGTTGTTGTTGTTGTTGTTGTTGTTGTTGTTGTTATTGTTGTTGTTGTTTTGTTGTTGTTGTTGTTGTTGTTGTTGTTGTTGTTGTTGTATTTTTATTATTATTATTATTATTATTATTATTATTATTATTATTATTATTATTATTATTACTATCTTTATCATTATTATTAGTGTTATAGATATTATTATTATTATTATTAGTAGTAGTAGTAGTAGTAGTAGTAGTAGTAGTAGTAGTAGTAGTAGTAGTAGTAGTAACACTTTAACGCTCTTGTTGTTGGTGGTCATGTTAGCGGGGGTGATGCTGTAAGCGGCTCGTGTTGCTGCCATCATCAAGTGCTTGCCCCAAGTGCCCAATTAAGAGATTTCCTTACCACTTGGCTTTTTTGTACGTATTCTTTATACTCTATCAACATCGGTTTCCTGTTTGCCTCGCGTTATCAAGTTCATCATCGACACCGACAGACGTCACGCATTAATAGTCACGCTCTTGTTGGTCTGTGAGGCGCTTGTTGCTGCTGCGCCTCTGTGGGCTTGACCGGCAACAGGCAGCAACAGGGCGAGCTAGATAATTCTACGCTGTAAAGGAAATATGTTTAACTGAAGGATCAGAATCCACTTATATCTGTCTGTACACCTTGTTGAGTGTGTGTGTGTGTGTAATAATAAATGGTTTATTCATTTGTAGGAAGCCATAAGGCTGAAAATACACAAAAATACCATCCAATGAGTTTCATGTGGTGAGTAATGGGGGAAGTGGGGAAGGGTGATGTGTGTGTGTGTGTGTGTGTGTGTGTGTGTGTGTGTGTGTGTGTGTGTGTGTGTGTGTGTGTGTGTGTGTTGGGGTGGAGGGGTCATGTGATCATGGAGGTGTTAATGACCCTCACAAGTGTCGGTATCAAGTCCGTGCGAGTTTTGACCGGGACGAGAATATTGTGGTGTCTTGTGGGTCTAGTGTGTGTGTGTGTGTGTGTGTGTGTGTGTGTGTGTGTGTGTGTTACCTGGAGAGTGTCGGGTACACCTGACGTGGACGTTTGGCAGGCGGCGGCTGTGGGCTGGGCGAGGTCCGGCTCCGTTTACGCTACACCGTCAGGACGCGCCTCCTGCACCTCCTCCTCTACTCGGCCGACCAGCTGCCCCACCGCCTCGGCCCTGACCCCGTGGCCACCTACGCTAAGGTAAGCGAGACGCCCGGTTGACTAATGACCTTGTGTTCAGCAGACTGACATGGTCGGCTGAGGTTACCTCTTTGGTGACCCAGGCCCTGGCCATGGCCCTTTCTTTACTTTGCCAAGATATTTTACCTAGCTACATTACTTTATTGTAGATCTATATTCACGTTAGCAAACCGACAGGAAAGCTAAATAACTGTTTAGTTACGAAGACGTCAAAATGAAATATATAATGTAATATATAACATGATAATGTGTCCATATTATCATGTGATTTATAAATTAATATTACGACTCATAGCTGGAGCAGATTTGTCAATAGAGTCAACCAGATTGAGACTCCTGCAACTCACTCTTCGTACCCGAGAGGGCACGAAAGTTTGATCTCTGCTGACTCATTGTTAACTTTATATGATTTTCACCTTCCCAGCGCTGAGAAAGTTTTCTCTCAAGATATTGTTTACAGGAGGCCAGAGAAGATCTTTCTAACAAACAATTAATGAATTAATGCATGGAGGATCCAGTCTGTAAGATTCCTTATTTAACCCAGGAAGTTCATCGATGTGACCCACGGAATTTTTTTTATAAAGAAAAAAATTGTAGGAATATATCAACAAAAGAAGGTTAAAAATCATCAGTAAGCTTTAACCGAACCCTGAGGTCAGTGACAAATAGGGATAATCTGTCAAAAACTCAAGTAGACTGCAGAGGAGCACAGGCTTCCAGCCACCTCCCTGCTTTCCTCATCAACAGCATAATTTTTTTTTTAATGATCACTCACGCTGTCTACACGTTGATCATCTAACTGCCGTTCCAATGTTACTTTATTTGTTTCTCGTGAGTAAATGGAGCACCGTTAAGTGGATTTAGGATAGTGCATAAGGCAGCTCAGCCAAGGCCTTCCATGAGTGAGAAGGCCATGGCTCAGCAGACCCTCCTCTGCAGCCACTCACTGAGGGTCTGACGGAGCATGATAGGCGAGGGTGGGTATGCGAGTATGACGATGCGTTTTCCATCATGAGCACGGGTGACTCACCAAGGAGGAGAAAGTGTAGGCTACGTACTGGTACCCGGAGAAAGTAAGAAGGACGGTAGGGTTGTGGAAATGCAGATAAAAGACAGGACGAGGTGTATAGATAGTTTGGAGATGGATGGATAGATAGATAGATAGACAGAAACAGACGGGAACAGCAATATAAGCATAAAGAGAAACAGACCAACACCGACAGGAACAGAAACAGAGCGGACAGACACACAGCGGGAGGAGAAAAAAATGCCAAAAAATATATATATATGCTGACAAATAGACAGAAAAACGGCACAGACAAACAAACAAGCACAGAGAGATATAGGAAGTTAACGATATAAACAGACAGACCACATTTACAACCAAGTCCACCCCCTTACCCCCCCCCCCCTCCATCCCCCTCCTTCCCTCTCCCAGGCGGTGCTGCTGCCGGAGAAGCGGGTACGGTTCACCACTCCCTGGGTAGCCGCCACGGACACAGCAGTCTTCAACGCCTCCTTCACCCATCCGACCCGCCCCTCGCGCCTCGCCCACGCCACCCTCAGGCTCTCCGTGTGTCAGGTGAGAAGGAGCGTCATTTGCCTGTCTATTGTTACCTGTCCTGTTACCTGTCACCTGTTAGCTACTTCTTTTTTATAATTATTACCTGTCCGTTACCTGTTTATCGTTATTTGTCTCCTTGTTACCTGTCATTGTTACCTGTTTCATTGTTATCTGCCTCCTCGTTACCTGTCTCCTTGTTACCTGTCAAAATGTTACCTGTCAAAATGTTACCTGTTTCATTATTACCTGTCTCCTTTTAACCTGTCAAAATGTTACCTGTCTCACTGTTACCTGTCTCGCTGTTATTTGTCTCACTCTCACCGGTCTCATCCTAATTCATCTCATTGTTACCTGTCCGATCACCTGCTTCTGTGTACCTGCCCTGACCTAGTTTTCTCATACCTCTGTGACCCTCATCCACGTAACCTTTTGTTTTGTTGCTACCTGTGCATGGGTGTTGCTGTGACCCAGTTATCCTGTCGCCGCGTCCGAAAGGTTCAGGTTTATTTGTGTTAGTATTTTTTATAGGACGGTGTGTGCCGCCCCGAGAGTGACCAAAGTCTCCGAAATCTAAAGTTATGAAAGGGGGAGAAAGCAGTCGTTAAATATTGCAAAGGTGATCGAGTATATTCTGTTCTATGTTCTTGGGAATTAGTACGTCTAATTTCATCTTCTTCATTTATTTTTGTTGTTGTTGTCATCATCATCATTATCTAGCTTTGCATTTATTCAATTCATAAGTACCCGAAATCCTGAAGATATGATCAATTCATTTAAGAAAATTTAAAATTTCCTTCTTACAGTCTTTTGCATTTAATAAAAAAAAAGGTGAAAACATTACTCTAGACATCCGAAACGGCTTCTACCGTAATATAAAAGCTTAGATTTTAGTTTGTTGAGAAAATCTTGTGAGTGCTTTGGCGAGGGCTGGCTGGTGTGTCTGACTCTGGCTGCCTCTTGGTGTGGGTGCTGGAGGTGACGGGCTGCGGGCGCCGCGTGGTGGTGGGATACTGTGCCGTCAACCTCTCCTCTATTGGGATGCGTTCCGGCCTCACCACCGACATCGACACCGGCCTCCTCGCCCTCCACCTGCAGGAGACAGCCCCGGACCAACAGGTGAGGCGCATCAACGAATGACTTGCGAGACTCCACTGTGTTGACCCCTCAGAGTAATCGTATACTATTGTAATATGATCATGGTACGGTCGGGCCGAGATGTGATTGACCCCGAAGGCTCCAGTAGAGTGTTGACTTACGGGGTGTTGTGTGGCGGCGGCGGCAGGTGGGCGTGGGAGGCCAGCTGATGATGGGCCTCAAGTGGGACACGGAGGCAGGCGCCCTCACCATCAGGATCTCCTGCATCACCGGCCTTCAGCTGCTGCACCTCCAGCCGCCCCTGCAGGACAGCGGTACGTGGAAGAGGAGGGGGAAGGAAGATAGATAGTGGGATAGTAGATAGGGTAGCGGGAGGATGTTATATTGTTTTGGTAGAAACGTTCATCTGCCTTGGGAGTGACCTCGTTAGTTTTGCCCAGAGTTCATTCCCTCGTGGCCGTGCAATCAAGGCGCACTTAACGTACCCTGCCCAGAGTACGTCCGTCATGCCACACCGAGAAATCATCCATCCTCTCACAGCTCAGGCGTACGTCAAGGTGACTGTGTACGTGAACAACACCATCCTGTGCTGGCGGCGGAGCGGACCTCAGCCCGTGGCGCCGAGGGTGGAGGTGGAGGAGAACCTCACCCTCCACATGCCTGAGCTGGACCTCGACGCCACCCATCTCGTCCTCAGCGTCAGACTCCGCACCCGCCCAGGTACACTTGCGGCTGGCAGTCAATAACCTCTGCCTGCTGCATTGTCATCTGATTAAATATTCATAAATCACAGTCATTCTTATTACAAGGCTAACCGTTACCAGGCTCAATGTGTCACCTGCAAGTCAAGACACTGAGTGGACGTGTGTGCTAATCCCTCCTCTTAGATACCCACAGCCAAGTATCAAAACCAGCACTCCAAAGCCAGTTTCAGCCAGTGAGATGCACGACTAACTCTTCCGTGTTCGGTTCCCGTGCAGGCTGTGGGCGTCGCGTGGTGGGGTCGTGTTTGGTTGGGCGCGGTGGCTGCGTGGGGGAGGACGGCCATCACCACTGGGAGGACATGCTCAGGGCAGCCCCGGACTTCGTCAATAGAACCCACCCACTCTCGACCCACCATGACCTCGGCGCGCATCCCAGCGACTACGACGTTCATGAGTGGAAGCAGGACGCGGGCGGGAAGGCGTCTCCCCACTTCCAGAGCGTCCCGGAGAGCACTGCTTCAGACTACCCAACGACTTTCACCTCCTCTGCAATATCGAGTCGTCCCTTGATCCTTCCCAGCCCGAGGAAAGCTTTGCCCAGCCCCCCAGACCAAAGCAGTCCGCCCACGAGCCACACCACGCCCCTCAACAGCTCGTCAGCCGTCACTCTCACCACGAACACGACAACTCTCAGTAGTTCCTCGGTGCTCACTGACCCCACAAAAGCCCACATCAGCCCCCTAGTAGACTCCAGTTCCTCCACGTCCCTTAGCAGTCCCTCAGCCCTTATCAGCCCCAGCAGCGCCCACAGTAGCAGTCCCACAGAGTTTGTATCGCCAGACCTAACCTTCAGTGGCTCCCCTCCTGTTCCCAGCAGCTCGTCGGCTTTCACTAGACCGTCCTCGACCCTCAGCAGTAGGTCGGGAGGCAGAAGAAGCTGCACCCCGCCCCTTCCTGGCCCTACACCCCCTCACACCCCTACACCCCCTGCTGCCCAGACACCCACGCAGGGCCCTACACCCCCTCCTGTTTCCATTTCTATATCTCCTGCTCCTACCTATCAACAGGACACTCCGATGCCCCCAGATACCACCCCAGCACCTCTCCCCCACTCCCATCTCCAGCCGCCCCCTCTACCCCCAGCACCCCCGCCGTCCCCCAGCCAAACCCGACCAATATCTCAGCACAACACGCTGTAAAAGGTTGTTGTCGGGTTACGGACGTCAACAGAAGAATGTAAACAACGAGGTGCGTCTGGACACTAGCTTTAACGGGATGTGTTACGGGATGAAGTATATGTGTGTATTCTAAATATAAAAATAAAGCTTAATGTGTATAGGAAAAAAAAAAAAAACTATTGGTTGATATTTCCCTATGATGAACTGTATGATGATGCATGACTTTGACACACACACACACACACACACACACACACACACACACACACACACACACACACACACACACACACACACACACACACAGGTAAGGTTAATACATGTTTATTTATGAGATCGATACTTGATTTCTTGACACATATACAAGTCATCTTTGTGGAGTCGTGGTCAATCGCTGTTTCAAATATATCGGAGTTGCTCTTCGCTCACGACCCGAGACCCAGCAAGGCGGAGACACATATCTGGTTCCATTCGGTGTCAAGTAATGGGCGGCGCTAGACATCCTTGCTTGTGGACATTGTTATTATTTCAGTTGCGTGTGTATACGAATCAGTGAAACCAGTGTTGCATTTTGTTTGAGCAACGACTTGGTGGCCTTGAGACATGAGCCATTGAGTCAGGGGAACGGAGTGAGGACATTGGGGAACAGTCACTACTGTCTCCTGGGGATGGCGTTGGGGCAGGTCAGGAATAGCGGGACAATCTTCCTTCGCCAGGTGTCCATTGAACGGCTTCCCCGAAAGTAAGAAAGAACAGCTGGATGGTCTGCGCTCCAAATGCTCAGGGCGGGATCGAATCTGTTCCCGTGGATTCGTATAGCTATTATAGGCCGGGTAACCACTTTACCAGGGAGGTCATCTATAAAGCGTATTAAGCTGATACTTGTTAGAACATGAGATAAGTTGTCGATAGCAGTATTGTCACCGGTGCTCTAAAGATGAAAGAGAAGACACTGTTCAATGTAAATGCAAACGAAACAACGCTTCGAATATTTTTTTATGTGAAGAGGAAGGAGGCCTCGGCACACCACAGCAGCCGCTAAGTGACCTGCGCCTTACTTAAAACTTAGGAAAATGTGTCATGGAAATTGAAAGTCTCGCTGATCATTGCTGTGAGCCCTGCCCCGCGTGGTGTGGTGGGGGCTGGGCAGCGCCTTCTTGTGCGGCACGTAAATGGAAAAGCAAACACTGACTAGGCGGCCGCCGGCACGCCTCGCCCTGCATGAGCCTGTTTCGGAGGGACGCCGCCGCCCTTGCTCCCGCCGAGGATCCGCCCTGACCAAGGATGCTGAGTTAGCCCCGACTCGCCATGCATTTTGGTAATTATGTTGTCACCTGTTGCGCTTTGTCTAGCTACACCTTTCCATATCTTTCATAATTGTAATGTTTTAAGTGCTGCAAATATCAGGGTATCTGGGTATCAGGACACCTCTCCTCCCAAAATTGACCTATCTTTCGGCCACCTCCTTGGATTATTTTTTGGGAGCAGCGAGTAGCGGGCTTTTTGTTTTATTATTGTTTCCTTTCTTTTGTGCCCTTGAGCTGTCTCCTTTGTTGTAGAAAAAAAATAATAGTAAATAAACACTAGCTCTTTTCTCGTTAAATAGCTCATGAAATTTCTTTGTAATGGACGACCTTGCATGTCTCCTCACGGCGCCTTTGTGATGTGTGATGCGGGAGGTGCGTGGCTGGTGGCAGGTGTATAAATTTTTTGGGTCATTAGGAGGATGAATGTTTCTTTGTGAATCTTCTTCGTGGTGTGCATGGTGTTGGTTAACCAGCCGTGCCTCGCGATGTATGTACGCTAATCGCCCCCAAGATCTTGATCGCCGCTGTCACCCTGTTTATAACGACCACCCACGAGAACAACGCTGGGAACGGGTTATTTATCAACATGAGTGACAGGTAATGCGGTGACAAGTGATGAGCAGTGTTAACAAGGACACGTTGACCACAGCTGCTTGCCTGCTTACAGTGACCCCCCAGCGAGAGCAACAAGACGTTACGAGAGAAAGGCGTTAACATGAGTGATGGGCATTGATGCGGGAGATGACAGCGACCCGCCCGCCAGACGAGGCTAGCATACAAACCAGCGCCACACACACACGAAGGCGACGCCGGCTCAGGAAACGGAATACAAGCCACCAACCCACACTGACGCAACCACGCTGCCGCAAAACATCCACATATGGTTCCTCTATATGTGGCGGAGATAAGGTTACCTCGATGTACTGATAAGGGCTGCCTTGGCCACGGCCTTGACGGGGAGCGGGTGGCTGCCGCTGCCCAGCCATACAAGATTCCTGGGTGCTGTGTGGCAAGCCTTCCCGTCCCCCTTCCCGCCCCTACCCCGGAAGTGATAATGTAAAAATAATGATAATGTACAGCGAAAGGGGGTTCACGCCTGCTTCATCCTCGGAGATGCAGTGGGTGAGTGGAAGACAGATGATCATAGCCATTACACCAGCATCAGCCGAGGGACGCCACTGTAAACCCACTATCAAGATCATCTGAACTTGGGGGCACACGCGGAAAACGAGATAGGAACACCACATACAGGAAGAAGGGTTGAGGAGGAAGAGGGAAGCGGCAAGGAAAGGGTGATGGAGGGGAGGACAGGGCTGCAGGAGGCTGGCGGGCTGGCGGGCGAGCTGCGAGACGAGGTGAGGGTCAGTCAGCGTCAGTGAGACAGAGGCTGGCGTGCGTGGTGGAGGCGGCAGCTCCCTACCCTCTCACACATACACACTTGCACACAGACACACACACACGCGCACGCACACGCCAGGCCTATCTCAGTGTTTGGCGGTGCGTGAGGCTGAGTGTGAAGTGTCGAGCCGTGACGCCGATAGTCGCTCAGTGTAAGTGCTCGTGTCCCAGCTGCGAGGGATGAAGAATTTGCATCGGCGAAGTGAGAGAAGCACGGGCTGCCTTTTAAGTGCTGAGGGCGGCACCGTGAGAGCTGACTTTGTGTTAGTATCCCGTGAAAACCTGAAGGCCTTCTTATAACTATCCCTGAGTGCACGAACTAACCACCGCCCCAAATAACATTACGAAAATACACGAATTTCAATGTGGATTTGTGTGTATAGGAGAAAAATATGTATCAACTCTATAGTATTTGTATTGTGAAATGAAAAAGAAAAACTGTACTTTTCTCGGATGCAACACAAGACGCAATACACACTCGTAATAGATAAACGAGATAAGATAAAAGATAACCGTGGGAAAATGGTAGATAGATAATATAAACATGCATAGGGGAAGAAAGGGGAATGAATACAGCTCATATATGCACTGACAGGCAGATAAGAGGGTATAGGCATGGAGGTTGGTAGGTATGTCGGTAGTAAACTTGGTGCAGTAAAATCTTTTGTAAGTTAAGAAGGTAAATAGTCCCAGAGCAAAACAAGCAAACATATATGAGTGTCCAGGATAATGAACCTCCACTTTCTCCTCCTCTTCCTCTGCTTCTCGTCAATCCTCCGCTTCTCTTTATACTTCTTTATTGTGTACTATTTACCCTTTTCTTATTTATCCAGTCTTCTTTATCCTTTTCTCCTTTCTTTTACATTTTCATTGACTTTTTTTTTCTACCCCTGTCGCTCTTTCCTTCTTTCCTTTTCTTTTTCCTTCCTTCCTTCCCTCTTTCCTTCTTTCTGTACTTTTTATTCTTTTCTTCAAGTCTTTTTTTTTCATTTTTTTTGTCTTCTGTTCCTCCTTTCCTCCTTCGTCTCCTCCCTCCCTTCCCTCACTTCTTTCCTTCTTTTCACCTTCTCGACCTTCTCTTCACTATCATCATCACCATCATTTTTCTCCTCCTCATTCTTGACCTCTTAAACTCCCTCCTCTTTTACAACCCTCATCATGCCCTCACGTCTCTCCATACCCTCCTCTCCTCCTCTACCTTCTCCTTCCCACAACTTTACAACTCCTCTTCCTCCTCATTTGCTTAAGCCCTCTATATTAGGATCCAAAGACGGCTGGGGACAGTCGCGGTAACAGTGACCAGCCTTGGGGGACACGGCTCCTTTGAGGGGGTGGGAGGGAAAGTCTACAAGGAGCAGGAAGAGGACGAAGTTTGGGGATGATGAAGGGGATGATGGGGAGGGGGTTGGGGAAGAGATGAGAGGCTATAATACGCTACCAGCCAAATTGACCTTCATGCTCGAGTTACTCCCAAAAGAATCTGTTTATTTCTCCTGAATATGTTGCTTTGACTCGGATTTTTTTATAGGATAATTGGACGCGTACGGTAGGCTATTCCTCGGGCGCTTGTTTACGGAAAAAGATACAGTAGGCTATTTATTTTTATCTTATTTTAGAGGGTATGTATAGGTAAGTGTTCTTTGGTGTTTTGTTTACGGGGATTAGAGTTTAGTGTTTTCTTTTTCGTCAGTAGGCTATTTATTATCCAGTTTTGTTTTTAGGGAAAGGTGGGTTAATGATATCTATTTTTTATGGTTGTATTAGGCTATGTATTGTAGTCCTACTTACAGAAATAGGGTAGTTTTGCGATCTTATTTTTTTTTCTTTGCAATAGGCTACGTATTGTCTAGTCTTGTTTACTTAGATAGGTGGGTTTACGATATCTTATTTTCATCGTTATTAGGCTACGTATTGTACAATCCTGCTTACAGAAATAGGTTAGTTTTACGATTTTGTTTTATCTTTGCAATAGGCTACATATTGTCTAGTCTTGTTTACTTAGATAGGTGGGTTTACGATATCTTATTTTCATCGTTATTAGGCTACGTATTGTACAGTCCTGCTTACATAAATAGGTTAGTTTTACGATTTTTTTTTTTTATCTTTGCAATAGGCTACGTCTTGTTTGCTTAGGTGGGTTTACGATATCTTATTTTCATCGTTATTAGGCTATGTATTGTACAGTCTTGTTTACGGAAATAGGTTTAGTCTTAATTAATCCTTCCCTCTTGAAAGCGTGACAATAATATCTGCACGAAAGGAGGAGGCTAGAAACACCATCTCTTGAATATTTTGCTTTGGCTTTTGATTGTTTTTAAAGTTAATAGAGTACAGAGTGTTCGGTCTTTTAGTAACGGGAAGAGATTGGATTATAGTTTGTTTTCTTTCGCCACCGCATATTGAAGGCGTGTCAAAATCTGCACCGAGGCACTAGAAGCTGAGAGAGAGAGAGGAAGATCCCGCCCATTCACAACGCTACGAGGACCCAAGCTCATCCACGCGCCATCCACCGCTTGGGAAATCACCCGCCAGCCAATCCGTCACGTCAGCCGCAAACCAGGAAATATATAGCACTGTTCTCACAAGACGCCATCATCATCCCCTCATCCCCACGCGCCTCCCGCCATCACGACACCCAGCACCACTACCTCAGCACCCACGACTTGCCACTCCCTCGAACCAGCTTCCTCGTGATCCTTTGGCAGGACAAGAGGCGCCTTCCACTGTACCCTATCTAACACGTGGGAGACAGTGAAGGAGGAAGGAACGCACTGACTCTGCTTCTACCTCATTGCTACTGGAGGCTAGAGAGGAAGGGGCTACACAGGGAAGATGAAACTGTGGGTGATGGTGACGGTGGTGGTTGGGGTGCTGGCGGCGGCGGAGGAGGTGGGGGCTGCCAAAAAACGCTCACGTGCCCACAGGAAACGTCATAACCGGAGGAAATTGGTGAGTTACCCTCTTCTCATGCGTTACGTTTTCTCTCTCTTTTAGATAACATGTTGCTTGCTACTAACTTTGATGGTTTGTGTATTTTGAGATGCGTATGCTCTCTCTCTCTCTCTCTCTCTCTCTCTCTCTCTCTCTCTCTCTCTCTCTCTCTCTCGTGTCCGTTCAATCTCTTCGCCCAATTAACTTTCCCTCTTGTTCGATCTCGTCTCGTGTCCTTCATGAGTTGTAGACCGTGTGTGTGTGTGTGTGTGTGTGTGTGTGAGAGAGAGAGAGAGAGAGAGAGAGAGAGAGAGAGAGAGAGAGAGAGAGTGTGTGTGTGTACTGAGAAGGGGACATTTGCCCTTGGTTGGAATCTGTGGATGGAGTGTGTGTGTGTGTGTGTGTGTGTGTGTGTGTGTGTAAAAGAGAGAGTAAGAAGCAAAGAAAAATAGAAAAGGAACGAAGAGGAAGAAGAAATAAAGGAAAAAGAAAAAGGAATTGGGATGAAAAGGAAAGAAAACGAAATTATGGAAGAGGAGAAAGAGAAAAAAGACGATGAAAAACCTCCTTATCCTATCTGTAGACTCGTTCTTAATTCAACCTGTTTTTCTCAGTGTGCCCCAGTTATATTTTAAGCATTACCCTCGCGCCCCCTATGCAAGCCTCGTGACCGTATTAATAGCTAGGTGTCTGTCTGTCTCGCCGTCTGGTGCCTAGTTATCTCTATGCTAAGGAGTGGCGCCCATATTGACGTCTATCGCACGACCTATACTTTGAAGGGTCCTGGTATGGAGAGAGAGAGAGAGAGAGAGAGAGAGAGAGAGAGAGAGATGGGTGAAGGCAAATGTTTCATAAGAGAGGTCGTTTGAGTTGATCCCAGACACCTCATAATCATTCCTCTCTCTCTCCTCTCCTCTTTCTACCACTCCAAGCACACACACACACACACACACACACACACACACTGTTTATGTACCGGATTAAAACCCTCCTTGAACACTTGTCCATAACCTCTCTCTCTCTCTCTCTCTCTCTCTCTCTCTCTCTCTCTCTCTCTCTCTCTCTCTCTCGTGTCTCTTTCACTATCATTATCAGCGGTGATTTGTCATTCTCTGTCACCTCATTAGCCTACCAAACTACACCCTCCATCACCACCATCACCACCACCACATCTCCCTACCACCTCCCCGTTACCACCATCCACCACCAACTCAACCACCAACTCATCCCAAGAACATCATATCCCCTCACCCTCACACCCTTGCCCCAACCTCGCCGTCGCCACCAGCCAGGCAGACACGTGAGAGGTTTGTTGTTGTGTTTGTGGGAATACGGAAGGCGAGTTCTCGACACTAGCTTCTGTGCGGTATCGTGACCCCGAGAGCAGCGATAAGAGCAGACTGGGCGGCGATGGTTGGCTGTGTGTGTGTGTGTACGGATGTGGAGGTGTTTATTTTCTTTGACAGAGAGACGAACTTGATTTACAAAGGCCCCAGTGCTGTTGAGGTTATAATATGGGTCTTTGAAATGATGATAACTGGGCTGAAGCAAAGAATACAAAAAAAGGATATTTGAAGAACATGTAGCGACGCATAAAAAGGGAGTAAGAATAGAATAACAACCCGACACAATCACTTTAATCCTGATCCCAAACATTACCCGTTCAAACGAGATCCTTATTTGTGGCGGGTATTAACCCCTTCAATACAAACAGACAAAACATAACCTCCATGCCATATCCTGGTTTGCGTCTCTAGGATATGGTTCGAGAGATGAAATGACTCATATACTGCGTCATGGTACTGAAGAGGTTAAGTGAGTGTGTGTGTTTGGCAAAGCGCTCAGACCAACGCAGAATCATGTGCGAATAGGTGTGAAGGACGAAAGGATAAAATTAGTCGCGGGAAGAGAACAGATAATGCCAAGGATGGTTCTAAGGGCTCAGGTGAGGATGTGGCGGCGCATATGGTGGAAGTGGAGGCCAAGGTAACGATAGGGGCAAGAGGTAGTGGAGCTAGTGAGAGTGGTCCAGGTGGTGAAGCTGGAGGCCAAGGTAACAGGGGGGGGGGGGCAGAGGGGGGAAGGGAGGGGATGGTAGAGGTGGAAGGGGTCAAGGAGTGGCAT
Organism: Eriocheir sinensis; assembly: GCF_024679095.1. Classification (NCBI taxonomy): domain Eukaryota; kingdom Metazoa; phylum Arthropoda; class Malacostraca; order Decapoda; family Varunidae; genus Eriocheir; species Eriocheir sinensis. The sequence goes on from NC_066548.1 coordinate 2,900,498, forward strand.
TCAACACACGCCTTCGCTTTCTTCCTACGAGTCTTCCCTAAAGGTCGCACGCGGAAAAAGTTGCCTCGTGGCCGCGCGATGGAGGTTAGGAAGCGTGAGTGGGCCGTGTGACCTTGTCTGCCCTGCCTGTGTCCATCCATGCAGGGCCCGGCACCTCCATGCAGCGATCCCGGCAACACGAGCCTCACTAGGGAGCTGGGTGGTGTCTTACTTACATACTTACTTACATACTTACTACTTACTGACACTTACTGATTGACTGACTGACTTACCCTGGACTATTGTGTTCATTCAGAGTTCAGATGAGAAGAAGAAGTAGAAGTAGTAGAAGAAGAAGAAGAAGAAACGGAGAGAGAGAGAGAGAGAGGCTGTTGGAGGCGATAATTACAGAGACGAGACTGAAAAATGAGACAGGATTCATCAGCCTCGGTCCTGCGTGGGTTCGTTATCTGCAGAGAGAGAGAGAGAGAGAGAGAGAGAGAGAGAGAGAGAGAGATGAAGCCAGCTCAATTAGTCTCTTGACAACAGGATAACGTAACACGACGCCTCATTAGCGGTGTTTCAGGCAGTGAGGTGAGGCGAGACGCTGGCCAGGGACGGGACTGACCCAAAAACCCGCGCACAAGGATATATATAAATAGTTGTGCTCACCAATTCGTACGCATCCTTCCAGTTAGAACTCGTATCATAACAATTACTCTTTAGGAAAACTGAGATGAATCATGAAAGTTAACGTAAAAAATATATAAAAAAAGTGCTCACCAATTTGTACGCACTCTTCCAGCTATAGTACTCATATCAGAACAGTAACTACTAGGTTTGGGAAAGTGAGATGAATTATGAAAGTCAACGTTAACAATTAAAAAGGTTGCGTAATAATGGCGAACAGACCACATGTAAGAAAGATGGATTAGTGTAAAGTCTAGAGCAGTGACGGAGATGAGCACTGAGGCCACTTGTAGCTATAGCGTATGCCCTCAAGTTCTCATTTACCCTGAGTAGGCAAAAAAATCTTACATAACAATGATCTCTTGATAATTTGTAGTCTCTCCATGCCTTGAGGTTAATGAAATATAAAAATAAATACAAATAAGAAAAGAGAGAATTAAGAAAGGCTAGTGCAGTGTATAGAATCTTACGCAATACCGAGCTTTTTAAATCTCGTCGACTCCTTATGTCCTTACACAAATACTATCAGAGGAGATGTGTTTTTCTTAAGTCACAGCAGGCTGGTTCGTTGTGACCGCTCTTGTTTACATAGTTATTTTGTCCTTATCTGAGTGATTAGCGCTAGTGTGTCTTCATTATCTGGGCTTCAGTTTGCTCTTTTACTTCTTCTGCCGCAAGACTGTACAGACCATTATTGTACTTAGCCCTGAGAGAGAGAGAGAGAGACGATCCTGTGGTTTGGGAGTTTTTCGTCTTATCGAGTCAGCTGGCCAAAAACTTTTCCCTAATAAGTTCTCGTATTATAACATGAATTCAGTGAAAAATCTTTTTTCTTATATATTTCCATCGCTTATTCCTATACTATCCACCAATACTATTTTTTTTTCAGTAAAGGAGGATGCTCAAGTTAGGGCAAAATAAACAATAAACGAAAAAAGTCCGCAAGCGCTTCTTCTGCATATAGTTGATAGTATAAGTACCCGAAAGACAGTCAAAATCGGATGGAGAGGCAGGCGCCTTGATACTCCCCTCCTGGAAGCGTTGAAGTCGTAGGCATAGGAAGGCTGTCTTTAGAATCTTCATAGTAAGGGTTGCGACCTACCAGAGGATAGCGACAGGTTACTATTCGGGTCCCCAGTTCGTATTAGGTGGATAATTAAATACCGGACAGCATATGACGCGCAGCTCTTAGTCCTGTCAAAGAGTCTGGCAGTGGGTCCCGAGGATAAGACTTAAAATATAACTGGGTCGCAATAAAATAACCTTGCTGAACCACCCCCACCACCACCACCACTGCCTCCGCCTCTTGCAGACTCCTTGCGTTCTTATGTTCTTATATTCTTATCATTTACACATATACCATCACAACCTTTAGTACTGCCTTTCCGATAAGCTCCACTACCACCATTCCTACCATCTCCATAAACCCATTTCATTACCTATCATTCACACGCATACCATTTGCTCCACCATCATCCCTGCCATTCCAATACTCTCTTCCTACACCATTCCTATATATATACCATCACTACATACTCTCTCCCTACTTATACTTATAGTCCCACTCCATTACCCATCATCCATCATCATTATCACCATCATCATCAGCACCATGACCAACAAGCTGTAAGGGTGACGTGTGAGGTGTTATTTTGGTCTTGGAAATGGCAGAGGGCAAAGACAACACCATCTCCATTCCCACCACTCCCTCTATACAAGCGTCATCCCTGCCACACCCAAACACTCCCCTCTCTCTCTCTCTCTCTCTCTCTCTCTCTCTCTCTTTCTCTCTTCCGACAATCAAAGAATCGAGAGGTGTATTCGGAACCCAAGAAGTGACTTGCATGTAGTACGAGTGATTAAGTATGGCCGCCTGTTATCCGCGCTCTCCCTTCCTTCCTCCCCGCTCATTCTCTCTCTCTCTCTCTCTCTCTCTCTCTCTCTCTCTCTCTCTCTCTCTCTCTCTCTCATCAATGGTCTGCAGGAAGCACCGCCTACGTTTGTTATTCTGTCTACCCGACCCAGGCACGCCGCGTTGTCTTGCATGGCGCGGGGGGAAAATGCAGCTTCTTTGCACTTTGAGCAGCTGCCGAGCATACACTGCATAAATATTTAGTAGTTTTGAGCGAGGGTGAAGCTAATTTGACGCCTTACATGGAAATATTATTGTGACGCAAGCAGCAGCAGCAACAGCCTGCCGTCACAGTGCCGTGTCCTCCGCCGCAGCCCTTGAGGAGGATGCGCGGCGCGGGGTCGTCTGTTCCCTGACTGACGCGGAAGGTCTCTCTCTCCTCTCAGACTGGACATGTAAACAAATCGTCTTCATCACCTTGGCGTCGCTTGCAACAAAACCATCAACGACAGTAATAACAATGTGATACATAATTGTTGTTATAGTAATGATAATAATATTGATAATAAGAATAAGAATAAGAATAAAAATAAGAATAAGAATAAGAATAATCCACGGTTAACTTAAGTTTTATCGGCACGTCTAGCCGTGCTATTTCAAACACTGGCGCCTGGAATCTAAATAGACGGCTCCCATTCACCTCCTTTCTACCTTGATTATTATGGGCGGGTGGCGGGGTGTGCAGCGTCTGTCAGGGCGACTATAAACAAAGCCTGCCGGGGTGCTGAGAATTACTCGCCGGCGTGCGGGGAGGGAGTGGCTGTGCCGGTGGCCCTGGACAACGATTATCGCGCTCCCATGACCTCCCCTCCTCCCATGATTACAGGCTGAGCAGCTCCAAGCGTTTTGTATGGCGATAACAGGCGCAAGATATAAGAAAATTATAACACAAGGTTCTCCAAGAGGCCTGTCTGCCCACACAGGGTGACTCCTATAAACTTAAAACCTCTTATCCTCAACATTTATGAATATGATTATCTCTAACAATTTTTTTTTTTTAAGCTATCTATGGTGTTGAAATTCTGACACTTACCACATGGCTCCCAAGTCTGCTCCACTCGTTCACTGCTGTATTCGAAAATTAATTCTTGCTCATGATTAATTTTTTGGTAAATCAGAATTTCTAACTTTAATCCATTAGTACGAGTCCTATATTTTACAACTAGAAATTTATCTAAATCATCTTCCGTCACACTCCAAGCTGCAGTTGCTGTTTTACATAATGCATATCTATAATTTAAAGTTTTCCCCGTACGGCAAATTTATCAAGTAGAAAATATTTTATTATTATTCTCTGCACTGATTCCAACATGTTAAAGTTATTATGAAGTAAGGAGACGAGAACATTTTTTACCTGAGTCTTCACCGCCTAGAAGCATGCACGGTGGCAGCCTTGGCGGGGAGGGACGCAGGTGTGCACAGACAGCTGATGGCAGGCTGGCTCACTGGTCCCGTAAGGTGGTGTTGGAATCTAGCCTGCAGTTAGCGACGATTCTTCAGGTAGCCGTTGATCAGATCTTTATTTAGCGAGATTTTTTTCCCGTCACTTTATCACGAGTTGTTTATGGGACGATATAGCAAGGGAAGGAATGCTGATGATGTCGATGATGAAGATTGTGACGATGATAATAAGAAAAATATGCATAAGAGTATAAAACAAGATTAGTAAAGATAATAAAGAAAGCAGAAAGACCTTGCGTTGAACTGGGTCACAACATAAGTCAACGGTCTGAAGGGCGAGCAACTTCCTTATGTTATTTCCTGGCGCCACCCAACACACACACACACACACACACACACACACGCACACACTCCTTCCCACCCTCCCTAACCCCTCCCTCACTCCCCTTCACCCCCCTCACAACCTTACCCCCCCTTTTGCTAGATCTTCACACCCCCTCCCACCCTCCATAACCCCTCCCTCACTCCCTTCATCCCCCTCACAACCTTACTCCCCCTTTGCTAGATCTTCACACCCCTTCCCACTCTCCCTAACCCCTCCCTCACTCCCCTTCACCCCCCTCACAACCTCACCCCCCTTTGCTATATTTCCCACCCCCTCCCACCCTCCATAATCCCTCCCTCACTCCCTTCACCCCCCTCACAACCTTACCCCCCCTTTGCTAGATCTTCACACCCCCTCCCACCTTCCTTAACCTTTCCCTTACCCCGCCACTCCCCTTCACCCACACCCCACAGCCTTACCCACACTTCCCCACCTCCTCCCACCTCTTCACACCGCGCATAACCCTTCCCTCCCTCCCTTCACCCCCCTCACAACCTTACCCCCAATTTGCTAGCTATGCCCACCCCCTCCTACATTCCATATCCTCTCCCTCATTCCCTCCCCTCTTCACCCCCCCCCCCTCACAGCTTTACCTTCACTCTTCCACCTCCTTCCACCTCTCCCTCACTCCCCTTCACCCCACCACAGCCTCCCCCTAACTTTCCAACCTCCTCCCACCCCTTCACACCCTGCATATCCTCTCCCTCACACCTTCACCCCTCTTCAACCCTTCCCCACTAACTCTGCCTCCAGCTCCCACCCTGCCTAACCCCCCGCAACCCCTCCCTCCCCTTCACACTATCACCTTTCTCTCACAGCCACCCCAGCCGCCCCAGCTTCCTCCTCCTTACACCTCCACATTCTCCTCCTCTGCTATTATCCCTCCCCGCACTTACCCAACACATGCAGCCACATTACATCCGCTACAGCTTATCCTCTCTCCCCTCCCCCTCCCTCAGTCTCCCTCCCCTGCCACCCCCCTCCCCCCACACCTGCGGGCACGGCACACGCCCCAGACTCGTCGCCCGGCACTTCTTGGCGACGGCTGGACGGAAGAGAATATAATCATGCAAAGGACATCCTGGGCTGCATGGCGCCAGTGGACTCTGCATCCTTAGGCCAGCGGCGACGGCGTGAAGGTCACCTCGCACTTCCTGTAGCATGACTGGACTGCCGCTGCGACGCTGTAAATTGGTTCTGGTCACTCATTGGTAAGCGGAGTGGAGCAATACCCCGTCGACGAAGGTACAGGCATGCCGTCCCTACTGATTAGAGTGATGGGATCCTTACTCATTCACTAGGACGCGTGTGTGCTCCTGTGTGTGGTGCCGGTAACTGGGTGAAATTACGAAGGGAGGAGACAAGTTTTTGCGGCGGTGATTCATTGGTAAGCGGAGTGGAGCCATACCCCGTCGACGAAGGTACAGGTATGCCCTCCCTGCCGATTAGAGTGATGGGATCCTTACTCATTCACTAGGACGCATAACTATTGCTCCTGTGTGTGGTGATGGGATCCTTACTCATTCACTAGGACGCGTAACTTGCTCCTGTGCGCGGTGCCGGTAACTGAGTGAAATTACGAAGGGAGAAGACAAGTTTTTGCTGCGGTGAAATGCTGCTCCATGCCTCCAGGTGGTGCGCGTCTTGTCACTCGCCTGCCCACACAAGTCGCCTGCCGTCCCAGAGGATAAAAAAAAACGAAAGCAAGAAACCAAGTAACTCAATACGAAAAACCTGAGTAAACAGAGAGTACGTGTACCTTCGAGGAACAGGGACAGCAAAAAGGGATTAGGCAGCGAGAAGCGAGCCAGACAGTGCAAGGGTGTCCGCCGTGATGACGAAAACAGTGCCAGACTTCCGAGGGCGTGACAAAGGTGAGACGCTGCACGCACACACACACACACACACACACACACACACACACACACACACACACACACACACACACACACACATTCTCTCTCTTTCCTTCTTTCTTTTTTTTTCTTTCTTTCTTTTCTTTCTGCCTCTCTTCCTTTCTTTCTTTCTCTCTTTATTTATTTATTTCTGCCTCTCCTTTCTTTCTTTCTCTCTTTCTTTCTTTCTCTCTCTCTCTCTCTCTCTCTCTCTCTCTCTCTCTCTCTCTCTCTCTCTCTCTCTCTCTCTCTCTCTCAAGGAGGTCATGTAAGCAAAGGGACCATCCATTCACGTGACAACACCAATGGATAGCACAAAAAGCGACGCATCACTCACACACAAACGTAAACGGAAGCCAAAAAATCACCTCTTGCTAAACACCGACATATACACGGGCAAATAAGCAGACCGGTCAACTTACAGGAGCGGATGATGTGGAGTAAACAGATTTGAAGTAGAAGTGGATGATGTGGAGGGAGAGGCGTCGGTGGGTGGAGGAGGTGGCACGGGGCTGTATATACAAACCCGGAAGAGTCATCTACAGTGATCTAAAGTACTGAACAGACAGACAAATAGGGTGACTAATCGCCCAGCCGACAGATAGGTATGAGGAGATAGGAGTGGAGGAGGAGGAGGAGGAGGCAGAGGGGGAGGAGGGTGTGGAAGGGGAGGTCATGGGTTGAAGGAGGACGTGAAATGGAGACAGAGGTGGAGAAGGACGTGGAAGGGGAGGCAGAAGTGGAAAAAAAATGTGGAGGGCGAGGCAAGGGTGGAGTAGTCTATGAAGGAGGAGGTGGAGGGTGGAGGTCTTGGATTTAATGAGGATGTGAAAAATAGGCAGCAGAGGTGGAGGAGGACGTGGAAGAGGAGGCAGGAGTGAAAGAAAAGGGATGTGGAGGGTGAGGCAAAGGTGGAGTAGGCTATGGAGTGGGAGGGTGTGGAGGAGGAAGGTCAGAGCTGGAGGAGAACGTAAAATGGAGGCAGCAGGGGTGGAGGAGGATGTGGAAGAGGAGGCAGGAGTGAAAGAAAAGGGATGTGGAGGGTGAGGCAAAGGTGGAGTAGGCTATGGACGGGTAGGGTGTGGAGGAGGAAGGTCAGAGCTGGAGAACGTGAAATGGAGGCAGCAGGGGTGGAGGAGGATGTGGAAGGGGAGGTAGGAGTAGAAAAAAATGGGATGTGGAGGGTAAGGCAAGTGAAAAAAAAGGGGACATGGTGTGGCAAGGGTGGAGTAGGCTATGGGGGGAGGGGGGAGGGGGGGGAGTCAGAGCTGGAGGAGGATGTGAAATGGAGGCAGGGGTGAAGGAGAACGTGGAAGGGGAGACAGGACAGTGAGGCAAGGATGGAGTAGTCTAAGAAGGGGTATAGAGGTTAGGTTTGGTTAGGTAAGGTAAGGTAAGGTAAAGTATAGAGGTTAAGTTAGGTTACTGTGGGGTGGGTTAGGTTGCATAGGTTAGGTTAGGTTAGGTTAGGTAAGGTAAAGTAAGGTTAGGTTTGGTTAGGTGAGGTTAGGTTAGGTTAGGTAAAGTAAGATAAGGTAAGGTATGGTAAAGTATAGAGGTTAGGTTACTGTGGATTGGGCTAAGTTAGGATAGGTTAGGTTAGGTTAGGTTAGGTAAGGTAAGGTATGGTAAAGTAAGGTTAGGTTACTGTGGGGTGGGTTAGGTTAGGATAGGATAGGTTAGGTTAGGTTAGGTAAGGTAAGGTAAGGTATGGTAAAGTATAGAGGTTAGGTTACTGTTGGTTAGGTTAGGATAAGTTAGGTTAGGTTAGGTAAGGTAAGGTAAGGTATGGTAAAGTAAGGTTAGGTTAGGTTAGGTTAGGTTAGGTTAGGTTAGGTAAGGTAAGGTATGGTAAAGTAAGGTTAGGTTAGATTAGGTAAGGTATGGTAAAGTAAGGTTAGGTTAGGTATATATAGGCAGCCAGAGGTAGGGTAGGAGTGGAGAAGATGGAGGGTGGAAGGCAGAGGCGGCTTAAGCACACAGACCCGGAAGAGCCATCCCCAGGAGTCGTGACATGACGCTGACAGAACGAGGACATTGTAACTCTAGCGGCAGGAGAGGCGGCAGGCGGCGGACCTAAAGGATGGCTGTGACGGGGCGCTGTTGGTGGTGGTGGCAGGGACGAAGAGGGAGATGTTGAAATCCTATAGTGGCAGGTGCGGCGAAGGTCCCGCTGGGGAAGAGGTTGATGGGTACGGTGCTCTGGGGTAAGGATGAAGGGGAATGGGGATGCAGTGTTTGGGAAGAGGTGGATGGGTACCGTTCTCTTTATTCCGGAAAGGTGAGGGAGATTTGGATGTACGGTAATGTTTGGGAAGAGGTTGATGGGTACGGTACTCCACAATGCGGAAAGGGTAAGAGGTGAAGGGAGATTTGGATGTACGGTAATGTTTGAGGAGAGTTTGATGGGTACAGTACTCTGGGGTAAGGATGAAGGGGAATGGGGATGCAATGTTTGAGAAGAGGTGGATGGGTACCGTTCTCTTTATTCCGGAAAGGTGAGGGAGATTTGGATGTACGGTAATGTTTGGGAAGAGGTTGATGGGTACGGTACTCCAAAATGCGGAAAGGGTAAGAGGTGAAGGGAGATTTGGATGTACGGTAATGTTTGGGGAGAGTTTGAAGGGTACGGTACTCTATATTGCGGAAGGGGTAATAGGTGAATGGACTGTGGAGGTATCGTGTTTGGATAGAGGTGATGGATGCAGTGTTGAGGAGGCGTTAATGGGTTAAGGTATAGTGTTGAGGTAATGTACAGTATTGTGAAGTTGTAGTGATGGAGATGGAGTGATGTGCATGGATGTAGTGTTGGGGCGATGTATAGAGGCAGTGAAGATGTAGTGTAAGGGTAATGTGTACAGTTATGGGGAGGCGTAGTGACATGGAAGATTATCGTACTCAGAGCATAGTATATACCGATTTCTGACGCCTAACTATTGCCAAGAAACATCAGGATCTAACTCTTTTAACGATAACTATAAATGAGTTTCGTTATTGGAGCCCAGAAGACAGTATTGGGGTAGGAAGTCGGGAAATATAAGCGGCTGAGTACGACAGTCTGGGAACGTTGGTAATGCGTATAGGCAGAGGCATAGCTGTTGACGTCACGAGGGGCGATAGACATGACTCGCTCTTGACTAGCTGAAAGGCGGCAAACAGGAGACAGTTCAACGTTGCCAGATTGTCGTACTCAGCTTCCTATGTTTGCCGATTTCCGACCCAAAAACTGCCTCCTCGACCCCAATAACTGCCTTCATATATAGTTATCGTTACAATGGTTAATAATTGGTGTTTTTTTAGATATAGCTATGGCTCAGACCAGCGTTGCCAGAGTATCGTATTCACCACAACGTATTTATTATTTTTTAAGCCTCAGACTTTCGTACCTACACAAATAACGACAGAAAATCATGAAAATTAGCATTAAAACTGTTATTTGTTGAAGTTTGTGTTTTTTGCTATAGTTATCGTCAAAAACTACGAAAATGCAATACGATGAGTACGACAATTTTGCAACGCTGGCTCAGACACCGGTAAATACGAGGCTCTGAGTACGATAGTCTGGCAACGGTGACTGGGGACTGGAGAACCGCACAAACAGTTCCCATTAAACACGACTTTAGGGCAAACATTTTACAGCGTTTCAGTTTCATGCTGGGGTCGGTTTTCATATGATACCAACGAAGATTTTTTACAGGCGCCGCGCTTCATATCCTTTTTTCATGGTCATCGGAGAAGTAGATGTGTGTGAAAAAGGAACGCAATCTAATATTTACACTCAACGGAGGGCGGCGGGCCAGAGGGTGGGGGTGGGCGGGGCATACCACACTCGGGGAGGTCGACAACCCTGCTGCTGGGGAGATACTTATGCTCCCTGACACCCCCTGACCCGCGGGATGGAGGTGACGTGTGTTTAAGGGGATGAGTCAGGAGGCCGTGGAGGGGCTGGGGGCTGGGGGACTATGCCTCTAGATGGGTCAATGGGCTTCTGGGTCTTTAAAGGTTGGGATCGTTGAAAGGGAAAGGTTGGTATTGTCAGATACTCCCAACCCTCACACCAACCATTTCCAAACGCCAAAAAGGGAGGTTAATCAAGTTCTAATGAGTGTTCTTTTAGGTTCACGGTACAGAAGAAGGCTCAGACTACCACCAGGATCATAAAAGTACCCCTGGAAATGCCTAAACTCCCACGAGAGACTAGTAAATTACGTGTTCTTGGGTGCAGAAATGTTTAAAAATATAGCCCCTTTTAAAGCCTCAGGGTAGGGTGAGATGCTGCGGACTTTTTTTTTTAATATGTGGAGGTGTTTAAGATTAGGTTCGGGAGGGATATATACAGAGGAAGCCCATGACGTATCTAGGAACCGAGGGAGCCTGCTGATGGAATAGTCTAAGGGGTACTGGGGGTGTGGGGGGGAAGGTCGAGGGTCAGGTTATATCCTAGAACCCTCGAAGGCGCGCACGGTGTAGGTTACTTGCCTAATCTTCGTGCTTCTTAAAAATACTTCTTGGAAATACAACGGCCAGGCAAAGCCACCAATAGACTCCGGGAATGATGATGAATGTTGATGAATGACGTTTGACGCAGCTGTGTGTGTGTGTGTGTGTGTGTGTGTGTGTGTGTGTGTTCTTTTAGGGGTTGGTGTCGGTGAGGAAGGTCTGCGTGGTGCTTCAAAGTTGATGATAGTCCAACGCCTACTGACATTATTATCGTGTTGTCTTTATTACTGTTTACGGGAATTCTTGTTTACCCTCTCTCTCTCTCTCTCTCTCTCTCTCTCTCTCTCTCTCTCTCACCCACCCACCCACCCATCCACACACACACACACACACACACACACACACACACATACACCTGAAAGAGAAGTACAACGTTACCCAATATATTAAAAACTCTAGGTATCCTGCATGCGTTTAAGTAAGTAGTATTAATTTTGAGAATCCCATCACTCATAACAACAACACGAAGAAGAAAACGAAGGAGAAGAGGAAAAATATGAGACCAACAACATCAGTAATTATATAATATCTTTAGTCCGCCCATATCCGTTCCCCCCCTCTTCCCCCCCCCACCCTCGTGCCGACCTGACCACCAGCTGATGCTCCTTCAATAGGGAGTAATTTGACCTCTCTTTTGGCCGCTCATTACTCTTGTCTTTGTGGGAAGAGCGATTAGCGGGCTTTTTTTTACACCTTTTTTTTGGTTGCCCTTGAGCTGTTTCTTTAACTGTAAAAAAAAAAAATAATAATAATTGCAAGTCATATTCGGTCCCGTTCTCGTTCCTTGTTTCGTCAGGCTCCATTCTCATTTACACGTATCGGCCATGTTGTTATAATTTTGTTTGTTTTGTATTTGTTTTCTGCCCTAGAGTTGTTTCCTTGGCTGTAAAAAAATAAAAGAAAGTCGGTCATTTGGAAGTGGAAGCATATTTTTATAGTTTTTTTATGGCCACCTTCCCTTCAGCTTGTCCTTCTGTTTTCCTTTGTCGTTTCCTTCTTGCTCTTCTCATTCTCATTTTTCATTGCTCTTTCTTTCGTTTGTCTTATTCTTCCATTTTCTTCTTCATGACACTTTTCGCATTTTTCATATTCCTTATTCCTTTTTTTTTTTTTTCATCCGCATAACATCGTCAACATCACAAACAAAAAAATAGTCCTTACCAGAGAGAGAGAGAGAGAGAGAGAGAGAGAGAGAGAGAGATCAGGTCACTTCAAGGTCTTTCTATCACCGGGAAATATTGTCTGGCCGGGCGTCTAGACTCCTGTCCTTCCCCTTGTCTCTGTGCTTTATTTCTTTACTTTTATCATCGTTATTATATCTAGTAGTTGTAGCAGCAGCAGCAGTAGTAATAGTAGTAGTAGTAGTAGAAGTAGTAGTAGTAGCAGTAGTAGTAGTAGTAGTAGTAATAGTCACCATAATTATCTCCTCACTTGTCATTACTCACCTGCTAACTCGCATTCCCTTCTTTCCTCACGCCCTCCATCCCCTCTTTCCTCGCCTGCTCTGACTCACGCCCTCGGCACGCACATACACTCACGCACACGCACACACTAACCCCAGAAACACGAATCCTAACTCTCCCAGGACAACATGAAGTGAAAACAATCCCAGTCCTTACAGTCAGTCAGTCAGCAGCGTCCATCCTCACACTTTTCGCTCACTCTCCACTCTGTGTCTCGTGAAGTGTTTGGTGACTCGAGGCAGCGAGCGCCACATACCACAAGGCCATCCTCGCCCCGTCATGTTTCTCGTAAAAATATACAAATTAACAGCAGGTCACAGCCTTCCTTGTGTCTATTAAGGTCAGTGGTGGGGGCTGCAAGACCGATCAGCAGGCTCTCTCTCTCTCTCTCTCTCTCTCTCTCTCTCTCTCTCTCTCTCTCTCTCTCTCTCTCGCTGGTCATATGGCTAATTGATTACATATATATTTCAGCGCCAAGATATTAATACATTCTCTCTCTCTCTCTCTCTCTCTCTCTCTCTCTCTCTCTCTCTCTCTCTCTCTCTCTCCTCGAAAACATGCTAAAATCAACTACTTCACTATCAACACGTCTCACATTTCACATTTTGCTTGTTTTTTTTATTTTTTTTATCTCGCTATGCCACGCCCCTCACCCTTTTCCCCTCTTCTCCCTCCCTCCCTCACACCCTTCTCTCTTACGCCCTTTTCCGTCTCTCCCTCCTCTGCTGCTAGCCTCGTTTGGCAAGCGGATGTTGAACTTGAGTCCCATTGTGCCATAGTTACATAGCTGGCGGTGACTCGACCCTGCCCGGTGTCGTGTTCCGTGAGGGCGTGCCGGAAAGGTAGGAGAAGGAGGAGGAGGAAGAAGAGGAAGGCTTTGGAGAAGGAATGAATGGGAAATAGGGATAACATGAATGGGAATGAGAGAGTATGTAGAAAGAGGCCAAAGAAGAGAGAAGCGTGACAGAAAGGTAGAAGGAGGAGGAGGAGGAGGAGGAGGAGGAAGAAGAGGAGAAGAAATTAATGGGAAATGGAGATATCATGATTGGTAATGAGAGAGAACGTTAGAGTGAGGAAGAAGAAGAGAAAGGTAACGGAAAAAGAAAAAGGGAAAGAGGGAAAAAGGAAATGAAAGATGTTACATAAAGAGAGATCTTCCCAATCCTCGTAAAAATGATAATAATAATAATGATAATAATAATAATAATAATAATAATAATAATAATAACAATTGTCGACATTTATGTTAGTTAAATATTTCTTTGGTTTCCTATTCATTATTTTTCTTTATTTCTTACCTTCCTTTCCCCGTTTTATATCATTGTTGTTAGTAAAAGCTCATCACTGCTTGTCGTAGTAACTGGGGGAATTACGTGAAAAAAACCCTCAGTGATGACAAGAAAAAATAGTAGGAAGGTCATTTCCATGGACATCACGTGACCTGGTGGCGGAGCACGCGACATAGTCTCTCTCTCTCTCTCTCTCTCTCTCTCTCTCTCTCTATCTATCTCTCCACAAGTAATGAAAATAAAATGCTTCCTTTATGATATACGATTATGTTATATGATGTACGGTATATATAGGTATGTTTGGAATAAACGTATGAAAAGAAAATTCAGGAGAGAGAGAGAGAGAGAGAGAGAGAGAGAGAGAGAGAGAGAGAGAGAGAGAGAGAGAGAGAACTTAACAAACCAAAATGATACAGAAAGACAAATGTAACTGCTACACACACACACACACACACACACACACACACACACACCACACACACACACACACACACACACACACACACAGGGCCACAATAACACAACAAAACACTGACATAATTCAGATACAAGCGTCAAAAGCAGACAGACAGATTACGTCCTAACCTCTCCGTCCCTCCCCTCCTCACCGAACCTTCAGAGAGGGTCACATGTCGCTGTTCTCAGACGCTCTCCCCTCTCACATTAACCCCTTGACCGCGGATTTCCTACAAGAAGACATCACCAAGCTACAGGAATGGAACAAAAAGTGGCTGCTACAGTTCAGTGAGGAAAAATGTTAAGTCCTGTACCTTGAGAGAGGATATCCAGCATACCAATACCACATGGGAAACACTCCATGCACTATCCACCACAGAGGCAGAGAAAGACCTGGGACTATATGTTATCAGGCTACCAGTGAAAGCCGAATCCGTGCCAATCGCAGCGGACGGGTTAAGGGAAGTTCGTCATTGAGGGGGAGAAATGTTAGGACCATCATAAAGGGAAAGAGATTGATCAGACTATTAGAGAAGATTGTCCTAAAGAGTAGAAGAATATTAAGACTATTATTGAAGAAAACAAAATGGTCAGACTATCCTTAAGAGAAGATTGTCCATGTGGGTAGATGAATAGTTAGATTGTCATTGAGGGATTGACTGTCCTTAACTATTTCCAAAGTTCAAAAAGGAGATTAATGGTGCTTTCATGTTTTTTTTTCCACGTTCATGGTTCAAAGCATCGTCGAAGTACATACCACCAGGGGCATAAAGCTACCCCTGGCAATGCTCACAACTCCTACGAAAGCCTTGTCAAATGTGTGTTTTTTCCACGTTCATGGTTCTACCACCAGGGTGCATACCCCTGGCAATGCTTACAAACCCTACGAACCCTGCAATGCTCTCAAACTCTACGAAAGGCTTGTCAAATGTGTTTTTTTTTCACGTTCATGGTTCAAGCCGTGTCAAATGTGTGTTTTTTCCACGTTCATGGTTCAAAGCATCGTCGAACTACATACCACCAGGGGCATAAAACTACCCGTGGCAATGCTCACAACTCCTACGAAAGCCTTGTCAAATGTTTTTTTTTCTACGTTCATGGTTCAAAGCATCGTCAAACTACCATCAGGCGTTCATGGTTCAAAGCATCGTCGAACTACATACCTCCAGGGGCATAAAGCTACCCCTGGCAATGCTCACAACTCCTACGAAAGGCTTGTCAAATGTGTGTTTTTTTCTACGTTCATGGTTCTAAGCATCGTCAAACTACCACCAGGGGCATAAAGCTACCCCTGGCAATGCTCACAACTCCTACGAAAGCCTTGTCAAATGTGTGTTTTTTCCACGTTCATGGTTCAAAGCATCGTCGAACTACATACCACCAGGGGCATAAAGCTACCCCTGGCAATGCTCACAACTCCTACGAAAGGCTTGTCAAATGTGTGTTTTTTCTACGTTCATGGTTCTAAGCATCGTCAAACTACCATCAGGGTCATAAAACTACCCGTGGCAATGCTTACAACTCCTACGAAAGGCTTGTCAAATGTGTGTTTTTTCTACGTTCATGGTTCAAAGCATCGTCAAACTACATACCACCAGGGGCATAAAACTACCCCTGGCAATGCTCACAACTCCTACGAAAGGCTTGTCAAATGTGTGTTCTTGGGCCCCGAAATGTTAAACAATATGACCCTCTCAAAGGCAGACCCAGAGTGGTGAGAGCAATGTCGGCGCTGTTCTCACAAGCACTGCATCTGGTGACTTTGCATGCTGTTCTTTTCCAAGTCTTCATGAGCCGGTGAATCAATAGCATCGAGGTGTATGTATTACCGCACACCTCCTTCGCCAGTATCCACAGCGCTTCATAATAAGGGTGTACGTGTGTGTGTGTGTGTGTGTGTGTGTGTGTGTGACATCTCTAGTCTAACCTTCCTCTCTTTATCTGGTTTATTTTCATTACTCGAGTTGCTACCATTTTGTTATCGGTTCGTCCTTCTGTGCAGCTTTAAATGCGGTTATCATCGTAACTGTTATCTCTTATCTTAATAGTTGGCCATCACAGTTTACGTTTTTTACATTTAATAATGAAAGAAAATGTTTATATACACCCTTAACTTAGAAAAACATGAACATATAATAATAAAGAAAATCTACGGAGTTACGTTGCCTAGAGATACTGAGAACGAACACACACCATGGCAAGAAATTCATGAAATTCATCACATACAATTCTCGAAAACTAAATCTGCACGTAAATCAAGCATGAAGACAGCCATTTTAAATAATCAAGTAAGCTTTATAGTGTTATGCTTTCTGCAAGGTCTATGAAGATCTTAAAGGCGAGAGTATTAATTAAATGGGTCCAAAATCGGTTTTCTTGCCCCAGTTTGCACAGGCTCGTCCGAGGTGGCCTGCAACTTATGCACAGTGGAGCCGATGGTGACGCATGCACACACCGAGAAGCTCGGAGCCTTCTGTTGCTCCACAGTGAAAAACATGTGTATCAGCCTACCTCTGTATACAACTAGCCCCGATCTCCCAATGTCCCCATGTAACAAAACCAATTAATATCCCATTATTACATAAGTGTCAGTCAGGGGAGAAAGAAGTGCTTAGAAAGCATTACTTTCGTATGCATTTTGTTGTTAATTATTCTGGATAGTGACGAAAACTACACATGCATTCATCGACACTCTGCTTAGGGTTTACTGTACGAAGGAAAAACTCGACGAAAGTGAATTGGAGCGTAAACATTGAATAGTATTAAAATAATAAATGTTTATCTATCTTTATATTGGACACAATTTTTACACTTAATAAAGTTTCTAATTACTTAATTATATAAGCTTTTCCATTATATGGGAACTGGTCTGCAGGTGTATGATTGTAAGTTCGGTGTATTGCATATTAAAGCTAAGGCAAACATGTCAAGGCCCACCGTCCCTCTCACCGCCATAACTCTGTGTCTTCCTCCAGCACCAGCAGCACCATGCGGCGGAGGGGGCGGCCGAGGCAAGGGATGGGGAGCGCGGCGTCACCGTGCGGCCCTGGAAGGGTTGGCGCCGCTGGTGGGAGACTCAGGTGAGCGCAACACTGACTCCTTTACCCCGCCATCATCATCACCATCGCTATAAAGATAGCAGTAGTAGTAGTAGTAGTAGTAGTAGTAGTAGTAGTAGTAGTAGTAGTAGTAGTAGTAGTAGTAGTAGTAGTAGTAAACAGTCATTATTGTCACTTCCATCACTGTAATTATCATTATTTATTTACGCATGAGCAACAATTGGCTATGAGGTTAAGCTATTTTTAAATTAGTAATACAAAATGCAACTTGAAATATGCTATATTTTGTCTGTCATTATATATGTTTCTTTTTAACAATTAATGATTAAAAGCCTCCAATTCTTTTGGAGATACATCTCCATGCATCTAACATATAAGACAGGACGTATTGTTAGTCACTCGACATTCGGGGAGTACATTACGGTGGTACCACTCAGACGTATACGAAGGACTATATATAGTTTCTTTTCATCAAACACGTTAAATTACATGACTTATTTTCTTAATTATTTAGTTTCATTAGGAGACGTTGTTTCCGGAATTCTGTATTCCTGAAAATTTTGTAGTTACTGTGCTTTCTACTTTTTTCTAAACTCTTTGGTCTTCTCTGTTTCCCTGTGACCGCCTTAGTCCGGGGACGGCCGCGGCCGCCCATACGGCCACCACCAGCACCTGGTCCGCCCGCGGCCCCTCCCACACGGCTCAGGCAGCTCAGGCTCCGACAGCCACCCGCTGGGAGGCCGTGGCTCAAGGCGACTACCTAACGCCTTGATCAACGCCAGTCCCGCCCTGGGTATGCCTCGTGTGTGTGCGTGTGTGTGTGTGTGTGTGTACCTTAGTTTTTGGGTACGAGTATTATATGTCTTTTTCTCTTAAGCTATACGATTTTGATATAAAATATGCTTTTCCCACTCTTATTTGGTTAGCATTTTCACGATACTTCTACAAATGTGCAACTCAATAATATTCTTTCCCTTACGTGTTCCCTGCAGGCGGATTCTCACAGCTGGGGGGCGGGGCGGCAGGAGTGGGGGGAGCGGCGGGGCAACAGGACCTGGCGACGATGGACCTCGGAGAGCTGGCGGGCGGCTTGTATAGCGAGTGGACCAACTGGTCACGCTGCTCCCGACGCTGCAGACAGAGGCGCCGAAGGTCCTGCCGCGTACCCATCGTGTGCGGGTCAGCCGTGCAAAAGGTGTGTGTTTCTGCGCGCGCGTGTGTGTGTGTGTGTGTGCGTGTGTGTGTGTGATTCTAATAAGTACATGTCATGACTATCTATCTATTCACATATCTATCCTGGTTCCTGGTATCCATCTCTCCTGTTGTTATATTGACGGCAGGGGGTTCAGTAACTTGTCAACGCCTCACTCCTACTTTCCTTCCCTTTACACTATCTCATGCATCTTTCGCCTCCTTGCCCGTCTTAACATTCCTTCAGACATGCTCTCCAATTCTTACCTTGTCACACACTCCCTTCTTATGCCTCTACCTTCTTTCATTCACTCATATCCTTCCCTCCCTTATGTTTTTTTTATACACATATAGTTCTGTTTTACTCATTTATCTTCCCCTACCAACCAATCGCCTCCTTTCTACCCCTCTTCCCTGTCCTTTCCCTCACACACTCCTCGCCTTTCCCTCCTTGTTCCTTATCGTGTAATACTGTTCTGTTCTACTCCTTTACCTTCCCTTACAGACCAATCACCTCCTTTCTACCCCTCTTCCCTTTCCTTTCCCTCACACACCCCTCGCCTTTCCCTCCTTGTCCCTCATCGTGTAATACTGTTCTGTTCTACTCCTTTACCTTCCCTTACAGACCAATCACCTCCTTGCTACCCTTCAACCCTTTCCTCTCTCTTACACACCCTTCGCCTTCTTGCCCCTAAGGAGGAGAGGACTTGCTCGGGCGGGCGCTGCGGGAGGCGACCTTTCCACATCATACGCCCCGAGGAGTTCTCACGCCAGCCGCCCCGGAACGATATGCGTGTCCTGCTCAACTTCAACGCCATGTTCTATACCCGCTGGTCTCGCTGGTCGTCCTGCAGTAGGTCTTGTCTCACCCGCAGATACAGGTCAGAGCCTCCCGTTGCCGGTTGGTTTTCCCTCCCCTCAAGTCTTTTCTGCTTCAGTTTGCTTCCTTTTGTTTTTGTATGTTCCTATTCGTGGTCTTAGTTGTGGTTATGTTCCAGTAACTATCTCCTCCTCGTATCCACCTCCTCCTACTCCTTCCTCCTCCTCCTCCTTCTCCTCCTCCTCTTCATACTCTTCCTCATACTCTTTCTCATACTCGTCTCCTCATCCTCATATGTCTCTTCTGTACCCACTTCGATTATTTGCATTAGAAATTTCAGGTCGTTGAATGAAGTTCGGTGAAGATGTTATGAACTTTTTTCAGCTTTTAAAAGAGATGTGCTCCCTCCCCTCCCTTTTCTGTTTCTCTGTCTGTCTGTCTGTCAATCCTAAATCCATCAACAGTAGATAATTTATTTACGGAGATATCCAATTACAAAAATGTTTGGGTCATTGTCCGTAGAGTTTTTTGCTTTACACGTGATGATAATGTTTTGATACTAGACCATTAAATTTTAGTCATTATTTACATGTTTTTACATACACTGAGTCTGAGTAAATCATAAAATGTAATGTTCAATCATGATCTGATGTTTGATAAATGTGTAATGTGATTTGTCTCTCTCTCTCTCTCTCTCTCTCTCTCTCTCGTATTTTTTGGATAATTTCATCGTAATGCGATGTTCTTATCACTATTTTTTTATTCTAATTTCAAAACATCAAAATATAAAACTCTTGAGAAAGATTTGAAAAGCAACATTACAAAGAGATGTTTGATATTACTTCCTTACTTAAATTTTCCAGATACTCAGTAAAGTTAAACTCATTGAACATCGCATACATACATAATACCTTTCATATACATAATCTGCAGAAAAGCAAGTCTGACCACTAAGTTGTTATTTGTTGCTGACGATTCCTATAACTCACCCATAGGATCATCAAGTAGTAGGCCTTCGTTTAACTTTTCTCGTATCTATTCGCGTATAATGAAAAAAAACTATGTGGCCTTGATTTCACTCCCCCCGCGTGTACATGCTCAGGTCCTGCAAGTACCCGTTGTTCTGCGGCGGCAGCGTGGTGCACGAGGAGGCCTACTGCTACGTGGAGGGCTCCCTCTGCGAGAAGTGGTACCGCCGCAGCCGCCACCCGTCCTCTTCCCGCCGTCGCAAGGTCGCAGACGTGAACAGTGAGTCGAACCCGGCATCCGTTTGTTACCTTCTGCCTCGTCCTCGCTCTTCCTTCCTACCCTGCCTCGTCCTCGTCCGTGTTGTTCTTACCTCCATTCTCCGCCCTCGCATATATCCTTCTACCCCATCCTCCTCCTCCTTCCTCATCCATGTCTTTTTTTCCTCCTCCTGTGGGTGACATACGTAAACAGTGAGCTGACCCCGTGACCGGCTGTTTGTCACCTTCTGCCCCGTCTTTCCTCTTCCCTCATACTGTGTCTCCAGCCTTGTCCTCGTTGGTCTTACCTCCATCCTTCGCCCTCACCTTTGCCCTTCTCCCCCTCCTCCTTCCTCTTCTTCTGTTGTGTCCTCTTTACCTTCTCCTCTTTCTCATGTTCTTCCTAGTCTTCGAAGTACTTTCTTCTATTATTTTTTCTTAGATGGCTAAATTTGAATTGTGAATATTGTTTATAATAATTTTACTCATACACAACTACGTTAAAAATATCGGTGCATTTTTTGTACAATGGTTTAGCATCTCTAAACAGTCTAACGAGAATGGCTCACCCACTCCTCTCTTACTAGTCGTTTCCTTAACAAATTGAATTAAAAATAATTCCTACACTAGAGGTTGCACATCCCAAGAGCTTACCACTTCTATATCATTCCAGTTTATAGTTCTGTTGAAATCACCAGATGATTCTACTTTTTTATTTCATTTATACTCCATCTTTTGCAATAGCACTTTTCTATTTTGCAGTATATATCCTACTAGATCATTATACACATACTCTTTCACAGCACGTTGCATGGCGCAGCATGTACAAAGTTACTACCGTTATACTTCCTTCTCTGTGTGTAATTATATATTGATAATAGTTCAACCAGTGCAGGCGTCTATTCAAACTTCACTTCGATAACATGTTTTGGCGGGGGAGTGTTTAGTAATTATAGAAAATAATCCAAACTGACATAGTTCTGACATACAGTTTGAACTTTGAATGGCGGGACTAGTTAAATACATGCATTGTATCTGCAAACACTCCCGCATCGTGTGACCCACATTGCCGCGTCCCTTCCCAGCCACGCCCTCTCCCGCCTCGCCACCGCGGCGCCCCGTGGAGGCCTCGCTGCCCCAGAAGTGCGGCGTCAGCAACGTGACGTCTTCTGCGTTAGATCTCCGCATCATCGGCGGCAGGATGGCGCAGCCCGGGGAGTGGCCGTGGCAGGTGGTCATCCTTAACCGTTACCACGTGAGTAAACTTCTTTTGCTGTCCCGGTCTGAGAGGAGCTGGTGGGCCGCTCCAGAGGTCCACTGCTTGGTGTGGGGGATCCGAGTTTTCCTCCTCACTGTTCCCATCGAATGATTAACTGTGCTTTTCCACCTAAACTCACCAAGGGGAGGTAAGTTTCCAGTAAGCCTATACAGCATGCCAATTCATGTATTTGAATGCTACGAAGAAGCTTGACTGCTATTCCGTACGGTGCATACTCTTTTATTTAGAAAAAAAAATTGTAGTATACTTTTCATTAGTTGCATTTTTTTTAAAGTTTTAAAGTATGATAAATTTGTGTACGTATAGGAAGGTGTAAGAATATTTCAATAATCATTCACGTGAATACACTAAGCAGTCCCATGATGAACCAACAACGTCACTCACGCGTCTTTCCGCCGGTCATGTGATCTAGTGCAGCGAAGTTCTCAAAACCTCTGCCACGCTTTATTTTGCATGTTTTTTACTGTTTTTTACAGGACGCGTTCTGCGGCGGGACGCTGGTTGCCCCTCGCTGGGTGCTGACGGCGGCTCACTGCGTCAAGAGGAAGCTGTACGTGCGCCTGGGCGAGCACGACCTGGCGGTGCACGAGGGACCCGAGATAGAGTACAAGGTAGGACGCTCTGCCGGACGCTTCCAGGTCAGAGGCGTGCCGGCGGGTCTTGGGTTGAGTTTTTATGATTCCATTTTGACAGTGGAGAGCAGAGGTAAGTATTTTCTCTATTCCGATGGCCGTGCCTTTGAGAGGATTGTCCAGATTGTCCCACTATCACTAACCCGGCAACAGCGGGGATCATGTTTCTTAATGGTCCCTCTAAGCGAGAAAAATTAGTAAAAATCATCCCTCACACAAACCATTTCATAATATATATCAAAGCATTTGTGATCAGATTATGTATCATCTATTTTGGTGGGTTTATATCATGGCACAAATTTGGCCCGTCGCTGCTACCGGGCTGAAGACTCTCACCAAGGCCATCTGTCAAAATAGTGATGGCGGAACCCCTCTCCCTGCCTGGTGGTCAAATATTACTGCCTTACTTCTCTGACATTGCAGGCTGTAAGTGTTCATAGTTCCAAACAGTAGCGGTGCCGTCCTAGCTGTGCCTTGACCGAGAGTATGTTACTTCGAAAAAGAATATAGGTCATGCCCACATTGAAGACTGGGTTGCTAAGTATATCCTCGTTAGGTGCATACTGTGTAGCGTGTACCAACTCATTTATTCCGTCCTTATCCTGTCACGAGCCTCTGCACACCCTCTTATCATTTTGCTGATGATTAAAGCTACGTCCAACGTCTCCGCCTGTGAAGAAAAAAAAAAAATTCGGTCGTCCCCTTGAGCAAAACTGATGCAGAGAAGCTAGGGGACTTGCGAAGTATTCTTAGTAACACTTTTTTGTGCATGAATTGCATCATATTACAATGGCGAGCTATCACTGCAGAAAATCCTGTTTGTATTTTATATGTAGTGTAACAAGTTGAAGTAACGGTATTTGATGTTTGTCGATAGCAGAAAATGGACGGCTTTGTTCAGAAAGTGTGAAACGATATCTCTATTGATAATTTAAAGTATGACATTGTAAGCCTCAGGAACTACTCAAGTGACTTCCGACTTGCAGACCACGCAGACAAAACTTAAACCCTGCATGAAGAAATGAGGCTGAAAAGTTAATAAGATTACCGGGAAACCCATCACTGGGATGAGCTAAAATTGTCTGTCCCAAAGGAAGGTTACCGCCTAATGACACGGCCGAAACCCAGGAGACCCCTTGGTCGACACAGGGGCTGTAGCCTGAACGTCCGGGCGGCAAACCCGTCTGGCGACACAGCGTCTATGCCACTGCGCCGCTCAGACACGGACTTCGAGGAGGATCAAGATAGGTGATGCCAAGATGAGGCTTAAGTGAAGTTGTAGTGTACGTAGCCCCCCCCCCCCCCACACACACACACATACACATATTCAATCACAACGCCCCGTCCTTTTCTGCAGGTGGCGCGGTCGGTGGTCCACCCCCACTACGACCCGACCACGGTGGATAACGACGTGGCGCTGCTGCTGCTGCCGGAGCCCGTGGAGCCCGGGCCGCACGTGTCGCCCGCCTGCGTGCCGGAGCAGGACGCGGAGCTGCCGGTCGGGGAGTCCTGCACCATCATCGGCTGGGGAAAGGAGCGCAACACACACTTTTTCGGCACAGACGTACTCAACGAGGCCGAGGTGAGCTGGTGGCTTGACCTGCGCTAGGAGGGGAAGAGTCGCGGCGCTTGGCGAACAGAGAGAGGAAGAGATGAATGGAGGGAGTGGAGGACGATGCGACAATGAAATGGGTGTTTAGAGGAAATGTGTGTGTGTGTGTGTGTGTGTGTGTGTGTGTGTGTGTTCTCTCTCTCTCTCTCTCTCTCTCTCTCTCTCTCTCTCTCTCTCTCTCTCTCACACACACACACACACACACACACACACACACACACACATATTACCTCCATATACCTTTTCATGGTCAGTGTTCTCCCTTCCTCCCTCCGTTTGTCCGCCTCCGCTTAGTGAGGGGAGTAAGAATGCTTTCCATGCTGTCAGTCTATTATTGTCTGTTTTTATTACATTTTATAATCATTTAAATTTTCATGATATCTTTGTCATTATACCTCTAGATCACAGAATTAATTAGAGCATGATGTATGTTTTTACTCGATTTTGAAGTCATTAAGGCGCAAGATGTTCCTAATAATTTTACATGACAAGAGAAGATGTTTTAAGTTCTAGGCACAAAGTAGTAATCTCATACAAGGACGTGTCGTGATTGCATAAGTGGTCTAGAGCGTCTGAAGTAACCGGGCGGCAAACTCCAATAACACCAACTCCCCGTCCCTGCAGGTGCCCATCATCGACAACAAGATGTGCGAGGCCGTCTACGAGGACTACTATATCACCTCCAACATGTTCTGCGCGGGGTACAAGCGAGGGCGGGTGGACTCCTGCGCAGGGGACTCGGGCGGCCCGCTGCTGTGCCACCGTCAGGGCCGATGGTGAGTCAGCTGTCTTTTTTTTTTTTTTACAACATAGGAGACAGCTCAAGGGCACAAAAAAACGAAACAACAATAAAAAAAAGCCCGCTACTCGCTACTCCTAAAAAGAATCCAAAGAGGTGGCTTAAAGAGGGGTCAGTTTCGAGAGGAGAGGTGTCCTAGCTGATACCCTCCTCCTCGTCACCAGGTAGGAAGGAGTGAAGGAAGCAGGAGCTGGGGACTTACCGATCGTCTTCTTTACAGGCACATATACGGCATCACGTCCTTCGGTGAGGGGTGCGGCAAGAAGGGGAAGTTCGGGATCTACGCGAGGGTCTCCAACTACAGGACGTGGATTCAGTCCGTCATCACCACCATTCACTCCTGAGCACCCTCTGCTACTGCCTCGCCATGCAGTCCCTTGTGTCGCCGCGCGAGGGAGGACTAAGACTTTAAATGAAGTTCACGTCCGCAGTGTACCTAGGCATCGGTGGTTCAGTGGTGGAAGCAAGTGCGGTACAACTGGCCCCGTGCACGTCCTGACCACCGTAGCAGCTCGTTGTTTGTGTGTTGGAGAGCATAACTCAGCTTTAGTGATTGCGTTTGTTTGTTTTGTTTTTGTTGATTTCGTTTTCTTCAATCGAGTGGTGTCAATGTTGAGGTTATGTTCGAAAGATGCAACTATTTATGCGAGAAATTCAGGCATATTAGATATTTGTTTCAGAATATCAGGCGAAAAGCCATGCATAGAATTTTCTCCTCGCTGTAAGAGTGCAGGCGTGGATATCCCCCGAGGCCTCCTCCGTGAAGGGCAAAGAGAGGCCGTCTGCGGCCCGAGGCGACGAGATGTGGTCCAGGACCTCCTGACGAGTGGCCCGATACCTTCCTCCCTTCGTCAGCGTCCCCGTCACCTGAGCACCTGAACGTGACCTGACGAACGTGATATATCACACACACACACACACACACACACACACACACACACACACACACACACACACACACACACACACACACACACACTTACGAAAGAAATAATATATTTATAGCTCTATATAGCATTTATACTTTTTTATAATAAAAATGTAACAAAATGTGCTGATATCACTCATCAAGGGATACGAATGGGAACGGAGCAGGATGCAGACAATGTGTTCTGCTTTGGCCCGTGTCACGCCGGAAACGTGAAAGCGTTCGCGGCTGGCTCAGTGCATAATTACGGTAATGATCTACTCAGTGTCGATGGCCCACAACGCTAACTCGACACCATGTGGCCGTGAAGAAGGGATGGCAGAGGTGGAAATTTTCGAACGGTCTTCAGGTAAGGCATTTGTCTTTGATTCTCAATGATGAAAGGACGAAAAAGTCATCTTAGCAGCTCTTCGTGACTCTTTAGGTACAATATTCATACCGAAAAACCGAAAAACTGTAGAGATGTATGACTGAAAAGTGACTTGCGTCAACTATCCAAACACATGTATGTCCGCTTCAGCCGCACGCCAGTTCACTCCTCGGACGTCAGGCTCAGCATGAAGACACTCGTCCTCCTCCAGCTCTGCTTCGTCATGCTGCTCGTGTTGCCGCTCTCTGAGGTGGCAGGAGCCCCACTCAATAATATATTGAACACCGTGACTCCTCCGTGCCCCACTTGTTACACTGAAAGCAACGGGCAGTGCTTCTTTCAGTACTATAACTTTAAGTGCTGGTTTGGAGGCGGCATCACCTTGGACATGGGATCATCGTCGTTGGTGATATGAGATTCTTCCGTTTGCCAAGTAAGTGTGTTCAAATACAAGAAGCTTCTTCCTTTTACACAACTCCAGCGTCTCTGGTCTGAACGTTACTCCGTGCTCGGGCTCAGATTTTCCAGATGGATACAATGTTTATGTATTTTATCCAAAATTTGTAATTAGATGAATAAGAAATATCAGGTGAGAAGTCAGGTTAATTGATTTTTATGCATTGCGATCACATACAAATACACACACAACAAAAGAAAAAAAGAAACCGCCGCTGTCGCATTCTCCACGAAGCAGCTTTGTGACGCTGTTCCGGTTCAGAGATTTAATTTAGATGTCCATCATAGCTCCTTTACAGTGAGGGAGGCATGCTAGCAGGAAAGAGTAATATTCTGCGATTCATTTGTTTTCACATATACTAATTTACGTGCGATGGAAATTAGACTATAAGAATTCAGTGCCTCCTTTTCATTAATATGCTGTCGACCATATTATCTCTAGTATCGAATCCTTGAACCTTAGTTGGAAATTTGAACTGAGGTCCAAGGATTCGCAACTAGACATATGATGGGGAGAGAATATTTACGAAACTGAGGCCTTGTAGAGAAGGGCCTCATTTAGAAATAATTTTTGGTACTTTGAAGGACTCCTAGCGGGCCTGAGGCAAAGCAGTCGGCGCACAGCCTCCCCTGGTGCTAATTCTTCCTCAGGCTGACTGATTTTTTTATTTAGTAAATTACATAATTGTACACTGACCTACTAATACCTATATAGATGCCTATTGAAAAAATACGTGTTGGACTTAGATAAGGTGAACTAAGGCAAATTATTATTATTATTGTTATTATTATTATTATTATTATTATTATTATTATTATTATTATTATTATTATTATTAGGAGTAGTAGTAGTAGTAGTAGTAGTACTAGTAGTCGTAGTAGTAGAGTCGTAACAGCTCTTGCTGCGCCCCACCGCCGCGCCGCCGCTGGCCGCACGGTGGGGTTGATTCATGTCCTCCTAAACAAGATCTATAGAAGGAGATCTTGCTCATAAAGAGGCACGTACAGAATCCCAAACTTAGATTTATTTTTCAAGACAGGGTTTCATACTCCTTTGGGTGGATAGTCACGCACAGAATAACTTTCTCAAACAAGCCAATGCTTTCAAGGTAATTTCAGTTTCCTTTAGTTTGCGACAATGAATTTGAAAAAACCTATAATAATTATCATTCCAGCCCGTTAGGTCATGTTCACGTATGTCGTGTTTTTTTCCTAAATTCTTTCTTCTCAGCAGTGCCGTGGGAACAGCTAGCTAACGAGAGGCGAGCCAAGTATAAGTGTCACGTCCACAGAAACAACGCCGAGTTGCAGCCACCGCTTACACCGCCTTCTACAGTAGACTCACCACTACACAGATAGGAAATGAGATCATGACTACTGAAATAAATCAAATACACTGAGAGCACCATTCAAAGTGTCACCCCGGGAGCCTCTCCAGTCTCTACATCAAAATCCAGTCGCAGCATTTTTGTGTGCGAACATGTTTTTCCGCTGCCTGCTGCTGCTGCTGCTGCCGCCCGTGCTGCTGCCCGTGCTGCTGCTGCCAGTGTCTGCCTGTACGTGGGGTATCTGGAGTGGTTGACTGGTTTCCATGTAATGTGGCAGTTGAATCAGATTAAACAACCTTCCTTTTGGAGTTTCCTTTTTATTAAGTATTTTCTTCTTTCTCCTACATTACGCAGATTCCATTGCTAGATATTAGATTGAGATAGTACACACACACACACACACACACACACACACACACACACACACACAACAAAATTTGCCGGTTGCGTTATGCCTAAAGTTGCTGGGCCAAGGCCCGTGCTGCCCCTATAGGGAGGAAGCAATCTTAAAAAAAAAGTGCCAGCAGTGAAGATATTTTAGCTGTGAGAATGGAATGCAAGAATAAAAAGGGCAGACCAGAGAGAGTAGTGGTGGTTGTTGTGTACATGACTGTGGAGGGTGAAGTACAACACCCTTAGGAAAATTGTGAGAGCACACAAGGGAGAGAGTGATTGTTATGGGTGACATGATTGCACACACGGGTATGCAAGGGTGAGCGTGTGAATCGGAACGGGGAAATGTTTGTTGAGTTTGCAAGTGACACGGATTTGGAGTACCTGAATGAAACTCTGGCAGAGGGACGAGTGACCTGAAATGCAAGGGATCAGGAGTCTGCGATTGATTATATATTGGTGAATGGGAGAATGCGTGAATGTGTGTCTCGCATTTGGATAGAGGAAGAGGGAGTGATTGACATAGAGTCTGACCATAACATGTTGACAGTGGAGTGTATGTTGCATGGTAAGAATGAAAGGAGAGAGAAGGACAGGAAAAAGAAGTGGAGGCTGAGGGATGTAGGGTGGGAGAACTTTCAATTAGACCTGAGTGAAAGAAGCTGGATGTCTGGGAGTCTGCATGATGTGGATGTATTAAATGAGGTACTCGTAGAGAATGTGAGAGGAGCTGCACTGCGTCATATAGGGTTTGTGAGAACGAATGTTAGAAAGCGTGTGTGCGAGCCATAGTGGAATGAGGAAGTAAGGGGAGCAAAAAAGGAGCGAAAGAGGTTGAATGTACAGTGTAGACGGCTGAGAATAAAGAGGCATGAAGGTGAAGAGACTGAGAGTGAATATCAAAGTCCATGGGGAAACTATGTGAGGCAGCAGCGACGGACAAAACGGAAGATCATGGATGCAAAGGTTAAGTGTGAGAGAAGTGTGATTCAGACCCTGAGGGAGAAAGGACTTGAGGGCGGACGTGAGTGGTACAGATTCCTGAGAGGTGAGAGGATGTGTGACAGTGAAAATGTGGAAAGTCTGAATTAATTATTAAGGTGAATGACGAAATAATTACAGATAAGTAGAAAATGAGGGAGTTAATTAGAGAGTTTTGGGAAGAAATAGGAGGAGTAGCGGAAGTATTTGGTGTGAGAGAAGGATGTGTGATTATGGAGAGGAGAGATGCAAATGAGTTGAATGAAAGTATCAGTAGGAAGGATGTTGAGAGATGTATGAAAAGACAGAAGAATGGTAAAGCAACAGGACCAGATGAGAGCCCGTATGAGTTGTTCAAAATTGGAGTTGAGGCTGTGATTGAGAGGATGACTGAGTTGTTTAACCAGGTATGGGAAGAAGAGAGAGTGCCGAGTAAATGAAATGAATGTATGTAGAGTGACTCTGATCCACAAGGATGAACATAAAAGTAAGCAAGAACTAAAAAGAACTTAGGCTAATGTTTCACAGGTGCTGCCGATACAAAGGCCTGGCTGGGGGGAAATCTCAAGCCACCTGTGACATCAAGCTCAAGATCAAGACAAATGTAAACAAGAAGGCGTGCACAGGCCTGAAACAGCCCCGTAAAACACTGAAGGAGGAAAAGAAGGGTCTGCCAGGCCGCTACAGCCCTCCAATAGCAACAGCAAAGGTGACAGCTCCGACACTGTGCCTACACCTACAAATGTCTATATACACCACAGCCACACTGATACAGCATTCACGGCAGCTACAGGTCAGATAGAGTGAACTAATCGACACCATAGGCCAGTTTTACAGCCCAGTACAGTAAGTTTATAAGCTCTCCAACCCAATATAAAATACGAAAAAAAGTCCTTGTATAGTGTTTTGCGTTGATATATAAAATTGGAGAATATAGGAACCCACGCAGGGAATCTCTTTTTAGTATTTGGTATTGAGTAGAAATAACGGATCATTGTGGAGGATGTAGTTTGGTGGTGTGGGCGCTTACAACGACTCTGTGTTGGACTGTTTAACTGGCCCCAGGAGACACATCAGGGAGGGCCACTACTTTTTGGTGAACAAAGAATCAGAGATATACAAGAAAGAAAAGAATATTTTAAAACTATCTGGAAAACAAGACACAGAAAAACACAGGAACTGCAGCACAACTAAAGAAGTGGGAGCTGATGCCAAGGCTTATCCCACGCCTACTACTGAACTGAACTGAACTGAGGAGTGACAGGTGGTTAGATACAGCACTAACAGGATAATGGTTAGGTTATTAATTTATCAACAATTGGTTACTACCAGCAGTGGGTTAAATTTAGCATTGGATTGATAAATTACTTTTAGTTTCATTAAATTGAAAAGAATAAGAAGTGAATGTTACAGATGAATATTCTGTAAGTTTCCTTACTATGTTACAATGTTTTCAGGAGAAATGTTTGTATGCAAGAGAATTCCAAATCTGTGCTTGGCATGGGAGTGTTGTGTGAACTCCCGTCTCATAGCAAATGCTGCCAAGATTCCAAGTACAGAGCCTACTGAAAGGAGAAACAAGACTCAAAAGAAGATGCCTGATTTTTCAAAAATTCACAAAAAAGAAGGGAAATTACTGAGAGAAAAGTTGCTGAAGGTAAGATCATCCATACTCTTAACTTTTTATCAACATATCTATATAGATTTGTATGCAATCTGTTGAACTGGTTGCATTGTCCATTAATTCACAGGATTTCTTTCCCTACTCTGTCAGCTTGTGCACCACTTGATAAGTGAAGAAAAATTTTGTTAAGCATTAATGGTACTAGTACTACAGAATAATACTTTCTACTTTGCCATTTTATGTTTTATTTATTTTTCACAAAGAAAATTCCTTATCATATTGCTGTTTTATATTAAACAGTTTGTACATTATTTATAGGCTGATAAAGGAACCTCTGATACCCATTTGTACAAGAAGCTTTATCCATGGGAAGACTCAAAAGAAATGGCAGAACACCTAAAGAACACTGAAGTCTACAATTTTGGTAAGTTTCTTCAAAAAGCATGAACAGTTAAACTAAAACCAGCTTGGAAACTTATTTTTAAGTGATGTGACTGGCATCAGAGTAAATAGTGTATGTAGATTAAGTACTACATTATTTCTGTC
Source organism: Eriocheir sinensis (assembly GCF_024679095.1). Classification (NCBI taxonomy): domain Eukaryota; kingdom Metazoa; phylum Arthropoda; class Malacostraca; order Decapoda; family Varunidae; genus Eriocheir; species Eriocheir sinensis. Next base: position 2,931,712 of record NC_066548.1, read on the forward strand.
ATAGATAAAAATGCATGGCTGCCAATATGAGGTGAATGAAACTGATGGTTGATATTGAACTTTGCATGTTTATGCTCAAGGGAAGGTAGTCACACATGTATGGCTATCTGGTGAGGGGTGCTTGTGTAAGGTAACAACATACATGAGTATTAAGGGAGGTGATCATTGAAAAGATGAAATTAGATAGGTTCAGAAGGCATTGTTTGCTTCAGGTCTTCATTGGTTTTGAGACAGTACTTTATTTTTGTCATAATAGTCATTGCCATGTTCTGACATGGGCTGATTTCACAGAGTGATTTTTCCTAATGATTTTTTTTTCAGAGAAGCTTCTGTTTACAGGGTAATAATGGGGGTGGTAGTGGTGAGGCTGATGATGATAGTTAACTAAATGTTTATAGCTACCCTTGATTTATTCAGATGGACTGATAGCTCTGAATAAGCCATATGGTATTGCTCAGAAGGCAGTCGGTGCAACATCAAAGCAGAAGACTATTGTTGAGACACTAAGCAGCGGGAGTATACCAGCCCACATTCCTGCCATGACCCAGGTTCTGCCTCACCTCAAAAGCTTGTATGCAGCAGAGCATCTAGAAATTATTAAGTCTACTGAAAGGTTAGTCTTGCTAGGGAGGTGGAACATAGATTTTTTTTTTTTTTGTGCATCCTTCATTTCAATAGGCTACCTGCCCTGTATCCCTCAACGCCTCACTGCCACAACTTCATCCTTGGCAACTTGTTACTAATCATTCCAAAATTTTGTATGGCATTATGTCCGGTTTACGTCATATATAATATACGTGTATGTATGTATGTATGTATGTATGCCTTCTTGGTGTCCTGCGGTGAGGGCGTGGCCATGTGGTGCTTGGCGAAGGAGGCAGCGGTACAAAAACATATATACTATATTTTATTGTAAAAATAAGTGAACCTGTTTCTTTGGGTAGGTGGAGCAGTGGATTAATTCTTCTGAGCACATCGCCCAAGGTCACAGAGAAGGTTCAGAAATGCCTCAGAAGATCCAAGGTTGAGGGTCAGCCAGTCACAGCATACCAGGCAGTCACAGTTGGCCTTCCTGTTCCGGTCAAGATTGCCACAAAAGTTGGTACACAACTGGAATACATCCATAATGTTGGCCATGTGGTAAGTACATATTTTAGTATTCGTTTTATGAGATATAAATATGTTATGATAACCCTGATACAAAATACTCCTTCTACTGATAATAATAATGATAATTATTTTACTTTTATCTTTTGTTAATTGTTATAATCATCATCAAGTTACCCCATTTTCTGTAGTCAGGGTGAAGATAGGTAGACGTGCTCTCCACCAAAGACAGATTTAAAGCATTGCACCAGAAAGAGTTGGTTAGCATTTGAATCAGAGGAGGACTGATTGCCCAATGAACTGGGTACAAGTGTTGTACAGACTTACAGTGACTATTAGTGCCAATGGTTGGCAATTACACCAAGGGATGTCTCACACTCCAGCAGGGTGTGATACAAACTGTGGCTCTCTGGTGAACAAGGGTGTGTTTCCTTAGCTCATTTACGTTGACATTCATTCCAATTTACAAACCTGATGATGATCATTATTGTTATAATTAATTCTACTTTTTCCTGTTGCAGCCTGTTATAGTGAAGAAATTTTCAAATACAAGTGTTAAGTTGAAAAAGGTGAGGCCAGCAGTAGTGGAACACAGAGCTCTTGTGTACAACAAAGAATTAGATACTTCACTCCTGGAGGTAAAAATAATCATATTTAGTCTAAAGTTGTCAAGCTAAAGAAACATGCTGAAATTTAACCATTTTTAAGACTGGACTCTTGAAGCTATTCTCAAATGACTAATTTTTAGATTTAAAGTTTTTTTCAATCATTTAACCTAACAGAATTTTTGTTTAAAACCCTAATTCCTAATGGCAAACTATGATAGGTCAGTGTTTGCCTAATTATAAGTGATAAGATTAAAATTGAATCTCAGTGTTTCAGATTTAAAACTTATATAATTTTGTATTTTTCTACCAAAAATTATCTCATAATATATCTATTGATTTTCAACAAGGTTCACAGATTCTGAAGATTGATTTGAATTTTTTCATCCCTTTTCACATGTTTAGTTTCACTATATTTGTTATAAACATGTTTACATGTATTTAAAGTGTATAAATCAATGGAAGGTTACGTCACTCAGTCTGCATCAGTAATTAGTCCTTGAGGTAACTGAACTCACATATGCAGCTTTGTCTAACAAAAGTTATCTGCTATTTCCCCAATATTCCTTGCCAGGCACTAGTAATTAGTATCATTTAGCCATATTGAAATAAGTGAAAATCCTGCTACTGAAGAAACTTATAGACTTAGTGAAACTTTTGAAAAAAAATGAATAGATGGAATAGACTTGAAAATACTAACAACTGATGATCTCTTGACAAAATTTAAACAGTGCATAGTACCTTGTTAATGGGTCTAAAATGATTTAGTATGAATGATGGGCTTGAAGCTTGTCTCATATTTGAAATATTATCTTTTGAGGATTCCCACACAGTTAATTCCTATTTCTCCTACAGGTGAAGACTCAGGTGTCCAAATGGCATTTTTTGCGGGTTTGGCTTGCACACTGTTACAGCCCTGTTTTAGGAGACCACTTATACTCAGGAAGAGTAAGGAAACTCCTTAGTAGAAGAACACAAGTTAGCCCACACAATGTCAGCAATGAATCACAGGTAAATGCATTTTCTTTTTGTATTGCAATTCAATTTGCTCTGTAACAATTTTGGAAGTCTAGCTTATAGTGGATACAAGTTAATGCACTGCCATAGTCTCTGAGATCTGATCTGTCTTTCCATAAATCTGGTGCCATGTTTCCCCTTACGGGCATGGCCTTGGCTGGAGAGCTTCCACTTCTTGTTCATACTTTCTTTTTTGTGCAACACCACCACTTCCCATCCTACCTCATGCATGTACTGTAATTTGTGGCATACAAGTCGACCTCAAGATTATTAGCTCAAAATTATGGGCTAGGCCTACACTTGCTGAATTTCAATGCAGGAAGGCTTGAGACAATAGTGTCATCACCTACCAAAATTAAATGCATCCAGAGAAATCAGGGCTCATGGAAGTTTGCTGTTCAGAAAGACAATCTATCAAACTTCCTTTCTTTCAACTTTCAGCCCTCATCAGGCTGAAGGTAATAATTTCATAGCTTTCAATGGTCTCATTCAGAATCACTTGCTATGGGTGAGAGATAACTACCTCCCTTCTCTTTCTGTGAAGAATCTGGATTGGATTGCATCACCCTTTAATTGGTTGCCATGGCTAAAGAGCTGGACTTCATGGCTGTGGAACATGACAAATTTATTGGTATTTCCCCTTCACACCCTGATCTTTCCTTTGTTATGTAAAATCATTTGTCATTAACCACAAATTATAAAAAGTAACTTAATATACCAAATTAGCTACTGGACAAGGATACTAAATATGTCATATCTATAAAACACTGGTTATTTTAATTATTTAAATTCATCACCAGGTAACTAAATTTAAATGGAAATTGCATTCTGGGCCTTAAGAGATTAAAAACATTTTACTGACAAATGAGGTCTCTTAGTAAGGGTGCCGTGGTCTTATGAAAGGCTTGGCAAGGCTGCCTCAAGTAAAACATTGTTGGAAATCATTGTTGGAAATGGTTACCATGTGACCTCCTCCTAATATTTACTTCCATAAATGATGTATCATGTAATGTCTTAATTTTCCTTTCCTATTTACAAATATTTCTTCAGAAGTAATAAAAATAACAACCTACCCCACAGGTTCTACCAGACAACCTCTACTCTTTGCTGGATTTGCCCCCAAGGTCATCAGAGTTGGTTCCGTGTCACATACACTTGTCAGAAATAACTCTTAAGCAGTTCAATAAGGATAAATCAGATCTGGTCCTCTCTGCTCCTCCTCCTGAATACTTCATGTGGACGTGCAGCAAGCTAGGACTTTTCTTAGACAAGGAGAAAGAAAATACTGGAATTGAATCTTTCAAAGAAGCTCCATAGATCTAACATATAAGATAAGTACTTCTTAAATAATTGTATATAATACTGCTAATAAACTAGCCAAATATTCTTGTAAGGGTAACTGGTTTACCTCTATTATTCAATCCATGAGAAAAGAAAATATATATAACATAAATATTTGTGTCTTGCATATGACTATGGCTAGGGTTGAAGAATCCCCTGTTCTTGTAATTTCAACATTTCTAATATTTCTAAGGAGCAGGCATAGTATGTATGTTACATAACCTGCATTCCTTGGTGCTGTGTTTACTCATATGACTCAAGGAAGGAAGTAAGGGGTGATTTTGTATTGTGTATTTGCCATGTCAATCTCATTTTGCATTTTTCCTTATTTCTTGCCTCTTTGCTTATTATTTTCTAAACAGGATCATTGGAAAAAACCTGAGCACCACTGATGCACTTTTGAAAATTTTCATTATCTTAAGACTGAACTGGATACAGAATCTGCAGCCAGCTAGGCCTTTGTGTTGCATTTCATCATGTCATCCATGATGTCCTCTTTGCTAAAACTTCCCATGTTCACAGAAAGGAACAAGTGACAGGTCATTCAATAAACCATCAACCCTTGCAGGAATCCCACTGAGTAGCAAGGGATACCAGAGTACCTTTGCAATGCACTGAAGGAAATGCCTTCATGAGATTACATAGACCGCAAGACTTCCCTGTCAAAACTCGGGTCACTTCTCCACCAGTAGAAAATCGCTAGTATGTGGTTGGATGTTAATTTAACTGGTGTGAAACCTGGCAACTCAGGTCTTTGCAACTTAAGCAGTTGGTTGCAAATTTCCATGAGGAATAGATGAGTAAGCACTTTGCTTGGTATACTTTGAGTAGCGTAATGCCGTTATAGCTGTAGCAGACCTTTGCAAGACCCTTTTCGAATCAGGATGAGTTGTACGAGATTGCTGCTTGGTGGCCTATACTGTATGTAACTTACGGATTATAGTTGCTTCTCCAACTTTAGACAGCTCTGCAGATTTAGGATCCGGGCTTAAAAAGTGATGCGACAAAAATCATCTGAGTACTAAGGAGTTGAAGGGAAATAATTGCAAGAAAATGTGTACTCCCTTCTTCATTTAACTCTGATTTTCGTATGTGTATTTTAACATTATTGTTACAATTTTATGTTAGTGTGATGCAGAATTTTCTCAGGAAGATGATGGTCGTCTCAGTTTTTCTTGAAAAATAATGTTGGGTCAGGAAACAGGGTGGGAGTGAGGTGTGTGAAGTCGTCGGTTTTGGATGAACTGGGCACACTCATGGCCTTGGCGAGCAGTCTAGTACGTAAGTCTGTGAGAAGAACCAAGGAGAACCTAAGAAGTGATACAAAGCGGAATAGCTCAAAAGAAGTAGATGCCAAGACCAAGACCAAAACCTGTTAAAATGTAGAAGCTAAGACTAGGACCAACACCTGTTAAAAAAGTAGAAGCCAAGACCAAGACCAAAACCTGTTAAAAAGTAGAAGCTAAGACTAGGACCAACACCTGTTAAAAAAGTAGAAGCCAAGACCAAGACCAAAACCTGTTAAAAAGTAGAAGCTAAGACTAGGACCAACACCTGTTAAAAAAGGAGAAGCCAAGACCAAGACCAAAAGATGTGATGCTGGGATGTGAATGGGAGGAATGGGAGGAGGACAGAGGACAGAGGGATGCTGCACTGCTGCTGCTGCTGGGAGTGAATGATGAAACAAAAAATTATAGAAGCCATGAGAGTTTTCTGGAAAAAGATGTGGTGTAGAAGAAATAAAGGGAATTGGAAGATAATGGATGGATACTGTGTTGTTTTTTTTTTTAGGGGCGGATGCCGATAAGGCCTGACTCTCCAACGGGTCACCTGTACAGCAAGAGCAAGAGCAAGAGAGCAAAAGTAAACAAATCGAGAGGCAAGAGGATTACAGGTGACTTTTGAACCTTACAACCTTTTTACCTGACCTTCTTTGTCACTTATCGTAATATTTCAGTCTGACAGTGCTTGGCAAGGTATTGAGATAACTACGATGAATAAAAGAATAATTAGGGTTCAAGATAGGAGAGGAGAGAATAAAGAAGTCCTAGAAATAAGAGGAAAGGAAGGGAAAGTGACTGTTTAAGGTAGAGAAAAGTGAGAAATTGGAGAAAAGGAAGGGAAAGTGATTGAATTCTAGGTAGAGAAGAAGAAAAGGGAAAAAGTGAAGGAAAGGAAGGGAAAGTGACTGTGTTGTAGGTAGAGAAAAAGAAAAGGGAGATACGTTTGTTGTCATCCTCTCTTCAAGGATGATACCAAACAAGAGAAAACAGCTAATGATGAAGAAAAGGCCATGACCCTCCCAGAGAAATTTTCCACAGTATTCACAAAGGAACCAGAAGGAGAAGTCCCACGTCTAGCAAATAGGGAGGTGCCTAGTCTCTGCCACATTCAAATTACACACCAGAAGATCAAGAAAGCACTATTGAAACTGAAAAGAAACAAGTCCCCAGGGCCAGATAATATACACCCTCGTATACTCAAGGAAATGACGGAGGAGCTATTAGAACCACTCAAGATAATCTTTCAGAGCTCACTGCAGGAAGGGAAAGTGCCTAACAGCTGGCGTATAGCACATGTAACTCCTATATTTAAGAAAGGCAACAAATGTGACCCAGGAAACTATAGGTCAGTAAGTCTAACAAGTGTTCTAAGTAAGATCATGGAATCACTGTTGAGAGAGGAAATAATAATACACATGAAAAGACACAACCTGTTTAACAAAAAACAGTTTGGGTTCATATCTGGAAGGTCGACAGTACTGCAACTGATGCGAGTCCTGGACGAATGGACTTCAAACATCGATGAAGGGGAAGCAACGGATGTCATCTACTGCGACTTCATGAAGGCCTTTGACAGAGTCCCCCATAATAGTCTAATAGAGAAACTAAAGAGCTATGGTTTTCAGGGTGATGTTCTAAACTGGATTAAAGATTTTCTGAAAGACAGGAAGCAGAGAATGATGATCAATGGAGAAGGATCGGACTGGAGGGAAGTAACCAGCGGAGTACCCCAAGGATCTGTGCTCAGTCCACTCCTTTTTGTGCTTTTTATCAATGACCTACCAGAAGTCACCAAACATGGCTGTGAAGTATACCTCTATGCAGATGACACTAAGATTTATAGGAAAGTTGCCAACGCTGAGGACTGTGTGAAGCTGCAAGAGGACCTGGATGAACTCAGGAAGTGGTCAGAAGAATGGATGCTGTATTTCCATCCCGATAAGAGTAAGTCAATGCGAGTGGGAAGATCCGTAGTGGCAGAGCACGAATACACCATGTTTAATAACATTCCGCAGACCAAGGCTGAAAAGGGCATAGGCGTCGTAATCGATAGCAAACTAACCTTCTCAGAACATCTTGCAGAGAAAATTAACAAGGCGAACAGAATAGTGGGTCTAATTAGAAGGACATTCGTGTATCTTGATGCCAAAATATTTAGAGCACTTTTCACAGCAATAGTAAGACCTCACTTAGAATATGCCAACCAGGTCTGGTGCCCACACCTAAGGAAGGACATAGATGCTATCAAGAATGTGCAGCGTAGAGCGACAAAACTGGTCCCAGAGTTAAAGAACTTCCATTATGAAGAGAGATTAAGAAGATTACAACTACCCACGCTGGTGTATAGGAGATCCCGGGGCGACATGATTGAGACTTTCAAGATTATTAACAACATCTACGATCCTGATTGTACAGAGGGAGTTTTCCGGTTGAGGGAAGAGGACACAACGCAGGGACACAGTAAGAAGATCTTCAAGAAGAGAACCAGGCTCGACATGAGGAAATACTCCTTCCCAAACAGGGTTGTGAACATTTGGAACGATCTGCCAGAGTGGGTAGTGTCAGCAGAAACTGTTATTCATTTTGAGTCATGTTTAGATAGAGTGTGGAGGGAACAAGAACAAAAGTATGACTATAAGGCCAGTATCACCACCACACATAGACAATTAGTAATCAGGCTTTAGAACTGGAGTCACAGGCATGAGCCTCTTCCAGAATCATCATCTGTGAGTATCTGTGAGTACATTTTAATCTGACAGTGCTTGGCAAGTCCTGAGTCTTACTTTTTCCCCACAGTAACAGCCAGCAGAATGGGTACCTTTGTGACATTTCATCAGCAGACACTGAAGCACCTGATTGAGGCGTGCCATAACTGTCCCAAAGGTAACTATGGTCCTGTAGAGATAATGGCCCATTGGGATAGATAAGTCTGATGGGTGTCTTGGTTATCAAGTGTTTCCTCCTACAGTCTTAGCATCACCTTCACAAACCTAATATTGGAGGTAAATCTAAAGAACAGTAATTTCCATAATGTTATTACCTTTTCTATCACCTATAAACTTGGGAACTTAGAGTAATACAGGGTTTTTATCTTATCTTAAGTTAAACTGACTTAACCCTTTCAGTACGGTGACGCTGCTGTCGGCATCACCGTATGGAAAGGGTTAATCCTCTTCTAAAACTCTTAATCCTCTTCCATTTCCTCTTAGTCCTCTTCTAAACCACTTAAGAGGTTTAGAAGAGGATTAATCCTCTTCCAATTCCTCTTAACCCTTTCCATACTGTGACGCCGACATCTGTGACATGGTTGACTCGGTAGTCCACTTCACGGAAAGGACAAAGCTCATACTACTGAAAACTTAAGAATATATTAGCAAAGTCATGAATCAATAGTATAAAATGGCAAAAATACCTAAACTAGTTTGGTAATTTCAAAAAATCAGGAAAATTTCAAATCCCAAGTCCTGGTACTACTTGTGATGGGTCTTAGGCTGCAGTTAAGTTCCGAAATGTACGAAATTTCCCTACATCTAAGTAATTGTAAGGAATTTTCCCAGAACTAGGGTATTTTTCAACCACCCATAACTCAAAAACTATGCATTTGTGACGCATTTCATGTTTACCACCACATTCCCCACAGTCTCAATGCCCCCCTAGCCAATTTGGTTGTTCTGGGTGAGCATGGGCAAACACTAGAATAATGCCCTGTCTTTAAAAATGCAAGTATTCTTGTTATCTGAGGAGGGTGACTAGAATTGACAGTGTTGCAATTATGAAAGAACCTTGTTATTTTGTTAGGTAGAATTTGAACTAAAAATACTAATATTTATATGTGATCATAGTCCTTCTTATTGCCACATTTCCTAGATTATGCAGGTCAAACAAAGGTTTTAGATTTTTATGGGATTTGTTCCTAGTTATCTACCCCCTGGATGGGTGAAGAGCCATTGAGAAAAAAGGTTATCTATTGTATTCACCCATCCAACAGTGTACCATTCTTGTGGGATTGTAATAAATTGCATTTTAATCAGAGGAAAGATGTAAATCAGGATGTATTACCTATCTCAGGTGATGTGCTACCCATTTTTGTGTGAAAATGATAATCATATTTCATGTGCATAAAATCCTTGTAAATGTTCCAGGTAACCCAGCTGAGGTGTCCATAGGCAACATGGTATCAGAGAAATCTGGAAAGGGAGCAATGCACCCCTTCAGTTTTGGTTGCTGTGAGACCATCATTACCACTGAAGGTGCCATCCTTTGGCACTCTGAAGATCTTAGTCTGGAAGCAATAGCTGGAAGTACTCAGTCTTGCCACCAACTAGTACACAGTAGTCCAGATCCTACTGATATTGATAAAGATTATAATGACTTTGTGGACATGAGAATAAAATGGGAAGAAAAAGGTGCTAAAACTGATGCTGATGATGATGGCTCCTGCAAAGTTGTGTCAGAGAAAGATCCTCTGCTACTGGATGACTCATTTGGAGTTCAGATTAGTAAAAGTGAGTGCCAAAGTGAAGGAAGAATTGAGGAGTGTGATGCAAAAGCTATTAAAAAAAGTTTGAGGAAGAATTTCCTTGGAATATTGGGACAGCAAGATTTACTTGGCATGAACATAACAAGTGAAGAGAGTAAACTGCTAAGTTGTGTTAAAGGAAAAAAATACCCTGAAACCTTTATTTGTGAATTCTGTGGAAAAGTATTTAAAGGAAAAGATAGAGCTTATCAGTTTTATTATCACAGGAACCGTGAACATACACATGAAACAACATTCAGATGTGACGTATGTTCAAAAGATTTCTGGGGTGACAGGGAACTCTTAGCTCATAGAGTTCAGCACAAAGATGAAGGTCATATTTGTCATATTTGTGGGCAAAGTTTTAATGCAAACAAAAATCTTAAAGTCCACCTTTTAATCCATGCCCCAGCACGTGAACACGTTTGCCGTTTTTGTGATAAACCCTTCAGAAGAAAAGACCATTTAACTGTTCATGAGAGGATTCATACTGGAGTCAGACCCTATCAGTGTCAGTGGTGTGATTCAGGATATCCTCAGAAGCACCAGTTGAAGCTACATTTACGCAAGTGTCCAGTCTTAAGACAAACTGAAGCCAAATTGTATGCCACTTAGTATAATCATTAGCTAGCAATTTACCTATCATCAGGTGGAGTGCATCACTTCATGTTCTTCTTGTCCCTGGAGTTCTGAGGGACCTTAAGGAAGTATTTTTCTGATAGATTTGTTGTAGCCTCAAATCACATGGATAAATCAGTTGAAGCTCCAGCTGTGAATTGAGTGGGTGTCCCCTTGTCTTGCTCTTCATCAAGTGTCATGTAAAAACAGACAGTGTATGCTGTTTACCTTTGTTGCTGTAATAGACATTCAACACATATATTAGCAAAATATTTAAAGTCAGGCTCATGGAGTAGTTCTGATAAAGCACATGATCATGTTAGTAATGTGTCATAATCCTGTGATGGGACATGTTACCAAAGTAATTTATTTTTACTATAGTCCGACACGAAGATGAAGTCTGTTTCGATGGGGCCCAAACCTCTGCACAGTGCTGCTGCATCACCCCAAACACATAACTCTCCCTCCCATATGTCAGCTATGTGCTATTTGAAATTGTGTATCAAGTATTCTGTATACATCAAATAAGCTTTGGCAGTGCTATAGCCAGGGGCCTTCCTGAGTGGGCCCTGCCTGACTGGACTTCAGAGTTGAGTTAGACTATAATCAAACCATTTCAAATAGTCCGTTGAGGCGCTGGCTTCCGTGGGTCCTTTCCTCCCCTCTGCTCTGCCACACAGTCCCAACACCTATTTTTTTCTCTCATATGTTACCTATAGCTAACATATGAGAGGAAGACATAGGTGTTGGGACTGTGTGGCAGAGCAGAGGGGAGGACAGGACCCGTGGAAGCCAGCGCCTCAACAGACTATTTGAAATGGTTTGACTACAGAGTATTTCACTTTGTGTCCATGATTCACAACCATTGGTGATCACCCCCTCTGTTCCTTGTCCAACAAACTGTGCTTGTAAATTCTCTTTTGTTTTCCTTTCCCCTCTTTTCGTCTGTCTCTCCTCCTCCACCTTCAACACTTCCTCTTCCCTTTCATCTTCACTACATACCTCCTCCCTCAGTACACACTTTCTTTATGCTCCCTCATCTCCCTTCTTGTACCCTTCCTACTTCCCCCTGATAGCCAACCCTGTCCAGACTGTCAATCCCTTCCATTCATCCTTGTCCATCCACTATTACTTATCTTCCCTTTTCTATGTCATTCCTCTTCGACCGTCGACACTGGAACAAGTACGTCTCTGTTACTGCTCCTTACTCAAATAACACATCTCAGAAATGCATCCAACGACTGGTCTGACTGGTCTCGTCTAGTAACTGTTGACTGAAACTTGAGCCCAAGCGATGTATCCTCTCCTATATCACCTAATACTCATATGAACACTTGTACTGGTGCAATCCTTATACCTACAGATGATATGCCATTTATCAATGTCACCTGGTCTGACTGTTTCGAAGACTGTTCTTGCAAATGACTATGATCAAAAAGTGATTGAAAAATCCCCTTAAGCTAAGTAGCTAAGACCATATAGCTCTGCTAGGGTGATAAGAGAGGACCACCTCTCTAACCAAGAAGCTGCAGTGACCCAGGATCAAATTTGCAACCACTTGATTGTGAGCCAAGCACTGTACCCACAGAGACTCCTTCTGCAGATGACTATGATCTTGTTGCTGTAACTTGTACGATCATCCCTCATGGGTTCTGTAAATACCCAACACATATTCATATGGACTCAACTTCAAACATGGCCTAACTAAAATAAGCCTGACAAGCTTATCAGCGCTCTTCCCCTCTCTCAGCTTCTGCCACTACATCTACCACAACTGCTGCTACCTAGTACCTCTTTTCCTGCTATTTCCATCCATTTATCTTCTCCTATCTCCTCTTCCGCCCTGTCCCAAATCAGATAAGTGTTGGAAACTTTTCTTTAACTGGTTCATGCATGCTGCAAGCTTCTTTATTATATTTCCTCATTTTTCAAATTTTGTAGGATGAATCTTTTCTCTTTTAAAAGGTCATGCATGTATAAAATAACTTTCAGTTGTTTCCCAATTTCAGTCCATGTCTTGTTGCAAATCTTATGTTCTTAATTTTTTCACTGTAATATTTGGGGTAGATTAATAGGAATTGTACCACACCTTCGTTGATTTTACGCAACTCCCTGCAATGCTCCCATTGGAAGTGGGGTGGCGAGGAATGACCTAACCACAGCAGCTTCTGTTGCTACATGTCAGCTCCACTTGAAAGGAACCCACTTCTGTGGCCCTATGGGCTTTGCTGCCACCGATGATGCCTTCTGTCTATGTGGCAGTATGGTGTTGCAAGGTATGGGTAACTGTTTCAGGCCTGTAGAATCAGTATTTCTGTGCCATGTATGTTTTTGTCCCCAGTGTATATTATAAGGGTAAATAAGCATACTGGATAAAGTAGATTCTAGCACTCTGTGCTGCAGGAAGTACAATTAGTGAATGAAGTGGACAGCAAGAGATGACATGAATGAGACAGAAGCACAAGGTGGACTGATCTTGGGTGCAGTGGTCTGGCTTGACCTGGGTGTGACTATTGGTGAGTCAGGTCAGGGGGTTGCCAACTACCCACAGTCCCCTTGTGAGCTGCCACTGGTGGAGGTTGTGATAACTGACCTGCCAGTCATCAAGCTGCAGTGTACACACAAGAAACTGGAAGAGCACACACTGATAGCAGTGATGCGAACCAATATCCTGGGCTGTGTTTTCGACTATACTGATTGCTCTGTTGATCCTATCAGGGCACAACAGGAATGGCAGCATTCACAAATGGAGAGGAGCTTCCAGGAGAACACCTTACCACTGTTCCACCCTGCAGACCAAATAGGTGGTGATCCAGCACACCTGGCACTGAAGGGAAAATGCAGTAGTCATCCTCATGACTTCAGATTCACCTCATTACCAGCATCCTCACCCATTTTCAAAATCTTGCTGAATGGGGCCCACTATGTGTGGCCTCATACAACCCACGTGCTTGGCTGTATGGGTCTGAAGGAACGAGGCTGCTGACAGGGCGGCCTGCACAGCCATGATGACACCCGCTGTGACCAATGATGTGCTGCCAAGTCTTCAGCATGCCAGAGTATTGGCCAGAGGTGCCACTGCCCATAGGACTGAGCACTATCACTGGTAGATGGAGATGGCCTCACACCAGGGTGCCTGGCACACCAAGATATATGTCTACAGGCTGCTACATGCCTCCCACAAACTCTCAAGCTAAACTTTAGACCTATTTCTTGCCTTAGGTGAGAAGAGGGGTTATACCATACTTATTAGCATTTTCAAAACATTTTAAGTTTTATAAATAGTGCAAACCATTTGAGGCTATTAGTTCCGAGGAGATCTGTGGGAAAAATTCTTTTAATTTTCATACATTTACTCATAAACGTAACAAAATTTACAAAGTTGGAGTAAAGTGCAAATTATTTTATACAGGGTTTATTGTTCTTTCAATGGAAAGTGCATCCTTGTCTAATGAAACTGATGTGATAGTCTGAGAACAAATGGACTGAAGGATACATGAAAAAATATACCACAGTAATACTTCACAAAGATTTCTAGCATTAATACTAGTCTACACTGTCCGTCACAACAGAGTTAACAGATCTACACATTACAACACAAAGTGTGACCCACAGGGTAAGGCAGTCTATTCCAAGGTTTTGATGACTGATGAATTCTTGGAAGTCATTTATCTTTTATGACCTGTACAAAACTTCAAGGTTATTCTGTTGTATGTAATAAGCTATATCACTTTTCTATAGAAATCTCTTGGATTCAAAGTGTATTTTACTTCTGGTTTATGATCTTGGAATTTCATATTCCAGAGCAAAGTACTACTGCTTAAGTTTCCTGGGATATGTGCTGGAAGATTCTCAGTCATTGATGCAATGGCTGACTAAACATACCATTTGATAGATTTTTCTTCATCATTTTACTATAGGCATTAATAAATTGAAGTACTTCACTGATTTTATACCAGAAGGAATACACCACTGATGATCTCCATGTATGGTTCCACACAACTATCCTGGGTAAACTGAAACATTGGTTTTAATAGCAACACACTCAACTAACCAACTTTGGCTAGATAGTAATCCTAGGAAAATTTTGTCAAGGCATGGTTAGTTGAGCACAAATTCCTCTGGGGAAAACAAGCAGAATGCAGATAAATTTACACTGTACACAAACAATAGGGCTTACATGTCCCGGCAAAAAAATGGTACATACAGCATAGTCAAAGGGTTATGAAATATTAGTTACTTACTGACGGCAAATTAGGAAGGGAAAAGCTGCGACAAGAATATCCATAACTGGCAACAATAACTCATACAATTAGTTAATCTTTGTATTAAATACCTTGTATACAAACAAAATTGTAAATGTGTCTACCTAGTGAAAAATAACCACAGACATAAGTGAAATTCTTTTCTAGACATGACATTACACTATTAGGGTAATAGCTAGGAAAACTATGACAGAGTGGTCTCATTAAAAAAGGAACTATGATGTTTACTAGTTAGCAAGGAGTAAAGCTTTATTAATATTAGTGTTCTTCAACTAACTTTCAACAAACTCTCAGGAAAGCATTCTACGATATCTTATTTAGAAACTGTTCTTTTGTTACAAGTGCATCTTCTGTATAATTTTTACATCTTTATATTCTTTGTATTGCTTCACACATAGATACAGTTGATACTTTAGACTTTCAGTATTAACCACTTGCCTTAAGTTTATATAGGCAACACTTATTAAATTCAACCTTAAGACAAGCATTAAAAAAAAAGTTACAGCCTTACAATCTTTGCAGATTTGTTCAAACCAAAACAGCTCTTACTGTATACACCATTGAAGCTGTGAGTTGTAAATGGCACACCTTTGAAAAGAACATTGAAACATTCTTCATTGTTTGGGCTTTAGATTATACTTATATATTAATATTCATTACTTTCATCTGTGTACTGATATATGTTTGAGGCACAGCTCGTTATGCAATGTGCAGCATAGGTCTACAGTATGTAAACACAACTTTAGACTACTCATGAAAAAAAAAAAAAAAAAAAAAAAAAAAAAAAGTAACCCTAAATTATGTTGCTTCTTAAAAGAAATGGTTGGGAAATAGGAAAATGGTACAGAGTTGCCCATTCAAAACTGTGGGGAATTCAGGATTAACTAAAATATTTCTTTTG
The DNA here is from genome assembly GCF_024679095.1 of Eriocheir sinensis. Classification (NCBI taxonomy): domain Eukaryota; kingdom Metazoa; phylum Arthropoda; class Malacostraca; order Decapoda; family Varunidae; genus Eriocheir; species Eriocheir sinensis. The sequence continues at coordinate 2,947,368 of NC_066548.1, forward strand.
CATAAAAAAATGCAGGAAAAATAAATAGTTACTGGCTCATATTTAAAAATGTACTAGTATTGCTTATAACTTGACTTGCAGTGTTTTACATCTATAAATTATATTTGATGGACTTCTACATTGTACTTGCCAATAAGCCCACAAATATTTGGTTAAATCACCTATGTATGCTCTATTAATAAGGGATAAGATGCTCTGAATTCTGGGTATTCTACTAAATTCAATCGGAAAGGGACATGATTATCACATACACTGCATGTGCCGTGTACCACTCAAACTGGTGTCATCTATGAGGTAGACAAAAAAAAGAAACACACCATATAAGTGAACACCAGATGATAAGCTAATACTAGTGAAACATTTGACCTAAACAGGTTATTAAGTGTAGGCCACATCTGAAAATTTCTTTGTAATATGCCAGCCACCTAGCCATTGGGTGTTTAGAGGAGACATGCAGAGGACTCAGTTCAGCTCATGGGCCTGAGTTTCCTGAGGCTTCATGACCTCTGGTAGCTCAGGGGGAGAAGACAGTGGAGTGATGTCAAGGGTTTCAAACTCTCCATTTTCTTGCCTGTGGAAGGGTGTTATGAGAATTAAAATGGTAGCAGGGTTACTGTTAGAAATATGAAATAATTTTGCTAAAGGAAACTACTGCCATCTGACAGGGTTACATTCCAAAGAAAGTGTTGAATGGCAAAATTGTCAAACAACTAACCCTTTTCCCATAGGAATACATGTACAATAAAACCTTGGTTCTCAAACTTCATTCATTCTCAAAAGCTGTTATGCTGTTTGTCCGAAAATCTAAGTCTATAGTAAGAAATATTAAGATATAGTATATACAGCGTTCTCTTATTTTTCACAGTGGTAACATTCTTGATATCCCTGTGCATGGTCACAACTGCAAATACTCGTTTGAACAACTATACAATACAGGTAGGTAAAGTACTTTTGTGTGATTTTGAGTGTGATTTGTATTTTTTCCAGGATGTTTGGGAGTGACTCCCCTACGTGTAAACGAGTCACCAAAAGGCAGAGGAGTACTATTGTCTGCATGAGGTACATTGTATGGTACCATTTAGCTTGTGTTAAGTTCCAGGAGGCCAGAACAAAGCTGCACAGAAATGACTTCCTTGTAGGCTTATGTCCTGGGTGCCTAGACGCCAGTAGGACCTGGTGGGAGGCCGAGAGGATTATTTATGTTGCTAAATTAGGAGGTTATGTAAAGGCAAGTGTGACCTTCGATGACCATGCCTCTGCTGAGGGGGATGTGTGTGTGTGTGTGTGGGCAATGGTCTAATACGGAGTCGAGTTTGGCATAGAACATCTTCTCTCCAGCTTCACACATCACGGTAGGAGCGCACACTGCAACAAGAGTCATGAAGTCCTGTGTGTGCTTCAGCCTTACTTGCATTATACGCTCATCAACCGGAGTAACCTCAGCCACAAATATCTGCAGTTGGCTGGAGATGCCCATAGCTACCCTTTAGGATGGAAACCATTGCTAATGGCAGACCAGTAGTAGGTGTACCATCCCCTCCTCACTGTTCTTGCCACTGCCAGGCATCCTTGTCTCAGAGAGTCCCACTATGTCCACCCCCAGCCTTCTCAGCTCATTTGATAGGCAGGGTAGTTGGCCATCATCTGAGAGGCTCTGGACTCTCCAGGAGCCCGCACACAGAGCCCTCCAAAGGTTAACCCTGGGCCTAGTTCTATGAGCGGGCGCAGCCTCTGCACCACCCCGGCCACCCCCAAAAGAGAAAGAGGGACTAGGGGGCCCTTACTCCTTTAAGGTGCAGGGGTTTCATAGGCTTTGCCCTGCACCCATCACTGACGGAAGGCTTCCAGGATGCAGATGCATTGGGGAAGCCTGCTGCGCAGTCGGACCCCCCAGCAAAACCGGATTGGGGTCAAGGCTCACGCCATGACCTCAACCTCTACTTATTAATTTGTTTGTGGCTTGGAATAATTTTTCTTTTATAGGGGGAGGGGGTGCAAACTCCTCCCCCAACCAGCCCAGACTGTGGATTTGAAGCAAGGCATGCTAACCACTTCCCCATGGAGGCAGCAACACCAATAAACCCTTTTAAATGTATCGTAATGTCACAAAGAATGTTTTCATTATTAGTGCCATTTTTCATGCACCTATTAAATGTTATTAGCATGACAACAGTATGAGGGAAACAAAACACTGGTTAATAGTAAATTATACCTTGGCAGTAGACATAAAAATACTTGCTGCCTCACCTGAACACCAAGGCAACTGTAGCAGGACTTTGGGCGCGGGCAGTTTGAGCAGACAAATTGTAGTCACTCAACTGCTTCTCATCATCAAAGACTTCTGTCCCTCGTTCATTCATTAGCATCTGATTTTCTGGCTCTACTTTCATTATTCCTGAAAAAAAGAACAAGTGATCCTTCATCACATCCCGGAAAGGACAAAGAACAGGAAAAAATTATCATTCCCTATGCACTAAAGCTAATAGTTACACTAACTTCCATATATAACATGTATTCTTCAGTGTAATATAGTCAATAAAGGTAGCTTAATGCAATTCTAGTTACCTTGTATAATTTTCTTCAGCTCTTTTACTGTTGTTGTTTCCTTCGCATCTGTGAAGATAGTAGTCTTCTTTCTTCGTACCATCAAAAACACATCCTGCAGGACAATAAGTATAGAATTTAATGCTTGGTTTAGTTAACTTATAATAAAGTCACATTACTCATTATTGATGGAGATGGGCATATGGTACACATAGGTACCATTGGTGCTGGTACTTCTCAAATACTGTACAGTTCCTACTGGTACCAAATTAACTAACAGGGAGCATACACATGGGGCGTGTCACTTCACTCACTCACTGGCTCAGCTCCCAATGGTCCCCTTCCCCCAAGCAAGCTCCCTTGCAGCTAACCTATCCATCCCAAGTCCCTTCTGGTAGAATCGATCGACTTGCTCCAGCCATGAGTTGCATGAGTGTTTCCTTAAGTCTCCTCCACTCAGGGTTGTGTCATACAGAAACAACCCAATGAGCAGGATTTATGTCCAGGAAGCATGCCACGTGCATAATTAGACAGAGCTGGCGTTCACAGGCTAAGCTTTTGACAGGCCTTGACTCAGTTTCATCATGTAGTCTCTGGTTCGACACAAAGTCGTTCCTGTGAGGCTCCATGATCCCGCAAAGGCACTTGGCACTTAATGTATGTCCACCTGCATAGATATAGACAATGCCATATAATCGTGTTGAGTGAGTCCATAACATTGTAGGCCAGGCCAGTCCAATGAGTGACTTCCTGGTAAGACCCACTATTATTATACATTAAATTACCAAGGTATGTGAAACTTTTGAAAGTGGCACCAGTACAAAAAAAATACTGAGTATCGACTCAGTACTCGGTACAAGAATATTATTAAAGTAAACTTGTTCAGCATTGAAAATTTATTACTATATACTACTTGACTTTGACAGTTGCCGAGTCCATCACACTCGTGTCTTGCGAGGGCTGAAGTACTTATTTCTCCTCATTTCTGCATATTGAGCTAATAATTCTTTCATTTCAGGTGAGTTTTGATTTATTTGCTATTGACTTTCATTACTTGTTTCATAGATAATGCAAATTTTGGGATGGGAGAAAATAAGGGGAAAGATATTTTCCTCGGAGACAGTTAACATTCAATCAAAACTTATCAGAAAAATAAATTCATTCTTAACTCCTAAAGGACGAGTGACCAGCAGGTGGAAATATTGGTGAGTTCCATAAAGAGACGAGTGTCCTGCATGTGGGACACTCGTGACCTTTGCTACTGTTCTACTTATAATATATACTAATGGACAACCTTAGGCCTAAATACACGCATACATAGACATAGACGCTCAATCACATGGATAGTTGTGATGGATAGTTATATTTTATCGGGGGGTTTCAGCATGCAAGGAAACTTGCATGTATAGGATTCAAGTCCTTTACCTCATGTGCACACATAGACCTTATTTATATATATCAAATCATTATTATTAGTTAGTTCACTATGATTTTAATTTGATATATTAATATAAGTGTCACATGCAAATTTGATATATTAATATAAGTGTCACATGCAAAGAAACAGCGTTTCTTTGCATTCTATAGTCACCCTTTATTTTTTTGTATCTCTTAGGGGTTAACTTCAGAGAATGCTGTTTACCAAAAATTTACTGTGATTTCTGTGTGGAACAGTTAGCATATTAAATCAACACATAAACACCCAGCAATAAAGTATGATATGCCACTGTGAGATATGTGAAGTTAAAGATATTTACTAAAATTATGTCAACCATTAGTGTAAGTTACGTTTAATTCAGGATAAATACTGGTAAATAAAGGTGGCATTTTGTTGAGAATTAAGTATGGCAGGGCATGAGTTCAGTGCTCTACCACCTCTACATAGGTGTACTTCTGGAAATTTACAAAGTTAACAAACTGTACAGCTAATGGAGGAGTGATTGCCTAGAGCTGGAATCTGTTGGGCAGGTAGGTCAATGAGCAAATATTATTCAGCATAATTTTGTGGGAGATGCATGAAGAAGTGGGAAATGATTCTGCACCGTGTTTTCCATCTCCAAACTCAGGGATTATTGACGAGAGGGTAGCCTACTTATTTTGAGACACTAACTGCTAAAGTCTAAACAAATATGATGCCTTTTACTATGGAGATAGTATTTTTTTCCCGGAAATCACAATGATTGACTTTTTAATGCAAGTTGTGCACTTGCCGCCACGCAGCTCTGCTCCCACCTGTTACCGGCCTGCATAGCGGACCCACCCCCGCCACCGCCTTGTCCCGTCCAGCACTGCATGTTTCCGCTGCTCCACACAGCATGCCAAATATATTTAAACTAACCCAACCCAACAACCTAACATAACCTATCTAATGGGGGGGGGTGGCTTTGCCCTCCTCAACCCCCTTAATGGGATAGCTTTACCACCCTCGACTCCTTTAATGGGAAGGCTTCGCCCCCCCATGACTCCCCAAATGGGGGGGCTTCGCCCTCCTCGACTTCCCTCTATTTTCCGAATGTCATTTGTCACTGCACTGCACTCAGGGACCAAAAAAAAAATCCTTATTGTAAGTACAAACTTGGCCAGAGGTGGCCAGCCCCTCGCCAGTACTACCCCCACATCCTCCCAGGACCTGAAATTTGGGGCCAGGCTAGGCGGCGGGCCGTGCCCTGGGGTGGCCGGCCCTGCATGCCCGGCCCTGCTCCCCCTCACGGCCTCGCCGCACCGCTGGAAAACTCATATTATCACACAAATTCATGGTGAGGAAGCAGTAATCGAGTCGTGGAGTGAGGGACCCACCATGACGGTGGCCGCGGGGGTAAATAGCGAGCAGCAGCACAACACACGGCGCTGACACTGGGGCTCGCTGCGGGAAGGTCAACAATACAGAACTATCATCAAATATAAATATTTATCAGCGATATACCATCAGAAAAATATCACGGTATTTTATATACCCATAAAATTATGTTTTATAGTGTTTCAATCGATCTCGACAATTTGCTGTCATTGTTCCTTGCCATCGAAACTTGAGTATTTCAAATACATATCGGCCACCCAGAAGTACAATAAAATATCATGGATTTAAAATCATTGCAATTTGATCTCAGTGTCATGTGATATTACGATATTTTACCAGAAAATACGGATTGCGCATCGGTCCCTTGATCGTTGTGGAGCTCCTTGCCACAGGCCGCCATGCCCGCGTGTGTCGCCTCCTGCAGGGCCGCCTGTGCCTGCCGATTACTGGGAACAGCGGCAGGCAATCAAATAAACACACACTATTGTAATGATGGGGGTGGCCAGCATGTGAAGGCTTAGGGAAGGCTGCATAAATGGTGGCGAGTCGAGGCGAGGTGGCCACCGTGGCGCGCCTGGCCCCTCACGCTGATTGGCTCGGCTGGAGTTTAAATAAAAGCATTTAAAACAAACATGGCTACAGAGTGACACTGTGCGCGGCGCTCTCGTGTAGCTGTGTCTTATTCCCAGTGACAGACCGTGAATAATGGCGCGCCGAGGCTAGAACAGCACAGGGCAAGGCTTAGGGCGGCCAGCAGGGGATAACCATATGTCACCCGCGCCTGTGATAAGAGTGTGCTGCGGGGCCTGATTTAAATGATCCCCGCCGTCTGCCGTGCTTGTTGAGTGCTCGAATTTGCGGGAAAAGTGCGAGTGGCGGTTATTGCAGTGAGTGGTGAAGAGTGCCCGGACTGCCTTCAGCATGGAGGACTCGAGCGAGGTGCTGGTGTGTGCCGCCGAGTACATGAAAGGTGGGTCCCTGCGCCTTCCTCCCTCCCTCCTCCTGCTGGAATGTTACTGCCAGGCCCGCTATGCCACACCGGGGGCCAAATGTCACCGCCACTATACCCTCCACATGCACTCACCTCTCTGTACACACATAGGCCTACACGATCAGTTCCTCCTTCGGTTTTCCCCTTCTTGTCTCGGGTTACAGCGGGTCACAGGGATTGTTGTAGTTTTTCGTGTCTTCATTCACCCTTCATGCATATTATATTTATCTACTAGTTTAGATTGAGGCAGGTCATGTGTAGCAACAAGTGTAGTCTCATTATATATGTTTATATCAAGATCAGTTATTGCCTGTGGGGGACATTGAAACCAACTCACAGTAACTCACAGTAGTCTTCTGGAGGAGGCCCAGCTCAGGCCTGTGTATCCAGCTCTGGAGTTTGAACTGAATAAGTGGTGGTGGTGGTGTCAATTTGAAAAATATTATTATATTGAATTTTGGCTCTATAGTCTTATAATAAACATAGCTGCAGGGACATTCCTTTGCTGCCAACATAGCTGCAGGGACATTCCTTTGCTGCCAACATAGCTGCAGGGACATTCCTTTGCTGCCTAGGAAGCTGTTCATGATGTATGGCTTGGCTTTGCCTTACAAAAAGAATGCAGTAAGGTTTAGTTCATGTAGTTAGGTCAGGGTAATACAATAAGCTTTGATTAGCTATGTTTTTGCATTGACACACAGCAATTCTTAACCACAGCATCTGTTTAGTCTTGGTCAGGTTTCAGGGGCATCAGAAGAGGTAGGAATGCCACTCACATAGCAGTGCCAAGTCAAGGGGGAGAGGCAGTGATTGAAGGACTGGCTAGGTGACTGACTGCCTGAGCTTAACTAATCTGATCATTACTTTTTGTTACATTCTAACAAGAAACATTCGTTTTATGGACTAAATATGAAATTTAGTGTGAAATTTGTGTACAGATAACAACATATGCTTTAAGGTAAGGCTTGATGAGACTGCCAAGTGTAACTTATTGGCGGGTTAACCCCTGGTTAGCTGCCCCCAGGCACATTGGTCTGGCTATGTCAGGAATGGTTCTGCAGTAATGAGGCAGCTCATATCTATGGGCATGTCACTCCTTTTAGAAAACTTCAGTTAGGTAAAGAATTAGATTTAGTGTATTAGGACTGAACTACCTATGTAGCTTAAGCAGAATTAGGTGTTTGTTTGAATGTGTTGTGATAATGGCCTGTGATAATGACAGCAGGTCTCATCTAACTGTATGTGTATAAGTGTTGTGTGAGATGAGGGAGGCTGTGTAGGTAATGTTGAGTTCCCATTTCCAAGTTTCACTTGAAATTTCCTAGATTGGCCAAGGTTGCAATCACTTTAGTGAAAATGCTAAGTGAGCAAAGAGAGTGGAGCACATTCTTGCAGTTCCATCATTTTATGTGATGTGTGCATACTGATTTCTCCTTAGATAGGGCTCATACAACCCTGTAAATCTTAGTGCCATTTGAAAACTCTTGATCTAGGGACTTTGCCCCCCCCCCAAAAAAAAAAAAAATAGTGCCATGATAAGGTAACATGATAATGTTGATAATAATATGAAAATAGTGTGCCTGTCAGCAGGATATCATATCTCTTTTCATGCCTCTTTGACAACAAAATGTGGTAGTTGGCAGGCTGTTTATAGTGATGAAATAGTTGTTATGGACATCACTATTTTTAAGTCAAGTAGAAAACTGAGGCATAGTAATACTGTTCAGGTTTGAAATGTTTTTTTTATGAATGTTCATACGTATGTCGCATAGAAGAGTTTTTAGGTAGTCACTGCTGCACTGAGTCAGCTGCATTGAGCATCAGATGGGATGAATACTTAATATAGAGAACATTTAAACCCAGTCACCAATGTAGTCATTGGTAGGAAGGATTTGATTGCAAGTTTTGAGGTCACCAAGTCCTCATGTTGACCACTGTTGTCACTTCCCATTGATACATTTACTTGCAGTTATCTTGCCTTATCTTACAGCCACTTTTATATCAGCCTTTACTGCCAGGTCATGGATGTTACCTGCATCTCCAGAGGTGGTGGTGGTGTAGTCACTCCATCTGATGTTGTTTTATATAGCTAAGTTTTTATGGTATTCATGGTAGGGTGAGAAGTATAATGCTGCAACCTAAACCCAATCAGTAGATATATGTTATGGAGGTTATCATGCAGGAAGAGAGTGCTGAGTGGATGTGTGAGATATACTGATATAGTAGATTATGCTCTTCATTCAAATGAGGCCATCAGCTGCATGCTTGTAAAACACCTCTACTGGTTTAAGTGAGGAACAAGTCCATCAGAGTTGCTTTTTGTTGTCTTTACCTAATCTTAACCATCATAAAATTCTATACATGCAAAAATAATAAAGAACATACTTGATGGCCAGTTTATAACAAATGTTTACAAAGAACAGTCTTTTGCTGTTATTTCTGAAAGATCCACACAAACCTTTCATAAATTATTTACATAAGGATAACTATATGAGCCTTATAAATCTGTGCTTCATCAACATGTTATTTATTGCATGTCAGTATGGTAGACATGTGTACTTTGATTTTAGGTGTAGCCTCTGATATGGATGGCCATTGCTATTAACAGGATCGTATTTAAAGTCAGTAATATAATGGAAAAATGGGGCCCAAGATAGCACCAGTTTTTAATTTAAGTGCAAAGGGCAAGATCTCCCTCCATAGTAGTATGCTGAGGATATCAAGCTGTTCCACTTTATAATTATGGTGTATGTAAGCAGTCTACACCCACTACTGCAGGAGTGGTTGGTGGACTGAGGAGGGTGGGCTTTTAGTTTCAGCAGCCAGTAGTACTCATTATTATTTTATGTTGCATCTTTATTTATAATAGTATGCCACTAACTATTGATCTGCCTCATGGTGAATAGTAATAGGAAAAAGTCAGCTTATAAATGAATTGCCTGTATTTGGATAAAAAGAAAACTAAATATTATTTGCTATCCTAAGCTGGTTTATGACTCACAACCAGTGACATTTACTGGCTAGGGGGAAGGAAGCAATATTAATCCATGAAAATGACCAATTACATGGACCAAGATAGGAGGGAAGAGTAGGGAGGGGCTAGGGCCTTCTCATTACCTTAATGAGACACTTGCCTCAGGAGGGAGATAGACAGAGTTTAATAAAGGTGATGTATGAATATTTTTAACTTTTCTGTTACTAGATAGGTACTGTTTGTTACTGTTTCAAGCCATGCCAAGTCTATTATTTGGCTCAGCATATGGCTAGGGACTGCTATCCTATTCATGAGTAACCATTCCAAAAAATGTTTACTTACTATATAATAGTGCTTCAGGTCTTATAAGAATATAAAGATAATTTTATATGCTAATCAAAACGCGGGAAAGAAAGGCCTTTCATAGATTGTATAAATGATTGAAAAATTCATCCCTGCTTTAGCCCACCTTCAGGTCACCTGTCCTGAGCTGGAAAGACTTTATACACATTAACACACAAAGAAAGCTGGGTAGCTAGGTACTTATTTGTTTACTATGGCATCAGACACACACGTTCTGAAACATTTATTTATATATTTCTTATCATTTTCAATTCATTTTCATCTTGTACCCTCCCAGAACAGTTTATTCATTGTGTAAAGTTGTTTGTTTCTTCCTTTCTAGTTTATTGATTGTGTGAATTTGTTTGTTTCTTCCTTTCTAGATCGGTTGTATTTCGTTACTCTTCGGACGTCAGGCAGACCCAGATCCACTGCCAACACACACTACTTCTCAATCGACGATGAGTTAGTTTATGAAAACTTCTATGCCGACTTTGGGCCCCTGAACCTGGCCATGCTGTGTCGGTACTGCCATAAGCTGAACAAGAAACTAAAGGTGAGTGCCTCGTAAAGAGTAATTTAATAGCTAAATGTACCCTGTGTTAATGCCTTTTATATTTGTGGTTCATTAGTTCTGGCTTTATTTGCGTGTGCCGTTTCATTGTCCATTCCACGATTACTTTGTTTTTATTATTGTAGTTATTCCAACGTGTTATGGCTTTGTGAGTGGACAGCCCCATCACTCACAACCCGAATGTTACGTGGCTTAAAAAGGGATATATTCTTCAACATTTCAGCGCCCAAACACACACAGTATTTGACACGGTTTTCGTAGGAGTTTGGGACATTTCCAGGGGTAGTTTAATGACCGTGATGGTAATTTGACCCTTCTTCTGTATACCAAGAACATAAGAAACCCTCATTATAACCCGATCGGTCTCCTTTTTGGGCTTTGGAAATGTTAATGTGAGAGGTGGAAGCGTCTGAGTATATCGTCCATAGGTACTCCCACGACTCCCGAGGCTGGAGGTTGTGAAGAAGGAGCGAGAGGAAGTGGAAACAGGATATCCCTCTGCCATTGTATTTATTTTGCCCTCCTAATAAAAGAGGATAACAGCGCCTTCAAGCTCTACTCCTTACTTTCCCAGACCTCCTTGGAAGTGAAAGGGGTACAATGCTGATAAAATGTGATCAATATAAGTATTCTGCTCTCTCGTAAACGAAACTAGAGCTTCGAAACTCGACTCCTTACTTTCCCAGGACTACGCAGAACTGGATAAGGCGACGGCTATCAGCAAGTGTGTGTGTGTGTGTGTGGTGAATGACAGAGTGAGGGATCTTTGAAGGGCAAGCGTGTGGCCATCCAAGTCTAGCCTGTTGCACTGCGAGGTCTCTTTTTCTGTCTGGCTCCAGTCCTGCTTTTTAAATTCTTTCCTCCGCTCTTGCCACGTAAGGGGTATTGGGCTATTAGACACGTTTCAGTCCATATTCCAACTTAGACGATTTAGAGACTTTTTTTTATACGTCTGAGGGTTCGAGGTCTTCATAAGTGAGGTCCGTGCCATATTTTCTTTAACTCCGTGTTACATAACGTTGCAGGTGAAAGGCTTAGCTGTACTTTGGCGTGGGCAGGGAAAGTGTGGGTCGTGTGGCGGTGGGTGGGGCGAGGTGAATGGCTCTTAGGACCGAGTGTGGGAGGCAGAGAGAGAGAGAGAGAGAGAGAGAGAGAGAGAGAGTTTGCCTACCCCCGACGTGGAGTCCTTCTCGGGGCCCTGGGAAAGTGTAGGATGGCTGGCAAGGGTTTTAGTGGTAACTCGTCCTCCTACGCCCTCTAGCCTTACCACCTTGACCGCAGCTGAATAACCACGCGTGTCTCTAGGCCTAAACACACACACACACACACACACACACATTTTGTCTTTTTTTTTTTGTTTGAAACGAAAGCGTGTGCAAAAACTATCACAAATTTAGGGAACACAGGTTTATTAGGTTTAAGGAATGTGATAAATTATAGGCCATTACGAGGCTGACTCTCCTGTAAAAACAATACTGGCATGTAACAATGGACACACACACACACTCACACACACTGAGAGAAAGGGGGAAAAAAACATAATGAGTATTGTGATATTTATAGTGCTGTTCGTGAATGATAGTACGTTTACCAGAGTTTAAATAGCCTCCTCCCAGTGTGAAATGCATGTGTGTGTGTGTGTGTGTGTGTGTGTGTCCCTTCCCCTCCCCTCCCCCCTAAGGTTCTGGCAAAGCATGACATCCCATCGGCCGGCGTCACGCGAGCAGCTCCTCCTCTGCCCTCTCCTCCTCCACTACCACCACCACCTCCGCCTCGACGACCTTCAGGGAGCCAACACCACCTCTGCCTCCTTCATCCCACCCACTACCACCACCTCGCTACCCACCTCCACCTCCACTGCCTCCTGTCTCCGACCAACACCAGAAGGCTGTCTCATCTATGCCTCATCACCACCACCCATCATCACCACCACCGCCGCCAATAACAATAACGCTGCCTCTTACGTCCTATCACCATCACCTATCACCACCACCGATAGCAAGACCGCTGCCTCATTGATGCTTCACCACCTTCACCTATCACCATTCTACCGCCAACACACACACACACACACACACTGATGCATTATGTAGGCGACACAGCAGTACCCGGTCATCAGACGTGTGTGTGTAGGTGTATGTATTGCATTTTTCTCCACACCTCCTGATGATTTATACTCATGGGGTCAGTTTTTATCCACGCCTTGACACCGAGCTACTTGCCTTGCCATTTATTTTTAAGCGTACATGGTGACCCTTTGCAGGCTTTCGCGGGACTGCTGGCTAATAATAGATGCAGCAGAGGTTTGGGCAAGGCAACTATACAGCGGGCAGCCTTGTGTGTGTGTGTGTTGGTGCGGAAGACCGTGTGTGTGTGTGTGTGTGTGTGTCCAAATGGGTTTCTATTTAGCTGGTATTTTTATTGCCCTGGACAGTGCGGAGGGAGAGTATGCACGTAGGTCAGGATTATGAAGGGTTAGGTTGGTATTGTGTGGTAGTTTTTTTTTTTTTTTTTTTTACGTCTTGGCCTATTGCGCCGGTAGGCTTCTTCCCGGTGGATCCTGATGGTCAGTCCAAGGCTTCTTCCCGGTGGGTCCTGATGGTCGGCCCAGCCCGTTCTGGCGCAGGCGAGTGTTTATAGTGGCGCCATCTTGCATTGGCTCATGCTGCCCTCCCAGAGCTCATCTTTAATCCAAGAATCTAGAGTCCGGGTTGATAGGTGGTCTTCTGGACAGCATGTGGGTAGTTTTAAACCACTTGGCGGCGACTGAAAAATCCCAGCTTGGTGGCACCGGTCGGGGATTGAACTCGCGTCCTCCTGAACGCGGGGCCGTCTTGCTATCTGTTCAGCCCTAACGGGCGAGGTTAGCTACTGGTAGAATGTCCCTTATGCTTCCTGGTTGTATGCCCATTATTAATACTGCTATGCTTGCCTTTCGGGTGTCCAAGTTGTTTTTGTGTGTCGTAGGTTGGCATTTGTACCACTGGCAAGCACTTCCCTTCCCCCTTTCTCTCTCTCTCTCTCTCTCTCTCTCTCTCTCTCTCTCTCTCTCTCTCTCTCTCTCTCTCTCTCTCTCTCTCTCTCTCTCTCTCTCACACACACACACACACACACACACACACACACAACGTTGCATGCAAGGTCAAGTGAATACGACGTCGTCCTTCACGTGTCTATTTTTTGGGGTCACATTTAGTTTGAAAATTTTATCACTCGAGCCGGCGGTTTATGATGTGTCCGCCAGTCAAGTTAATATGCTAATGTAAAAGAAAAAGAAAAGTTAGTGCGATGTCAGCGTGTTATATATAGACCCACGAGTTCGTGTCCAGACTGATTAAATGGTGTTCTTTTTTTTGTTGTTTTTGATGTATTTTCTTCTTCTTCTTCTTCTTCTTCTATGTTTTTCTGGTGGGAGTATTTTTTTCTGTTATAAGGTAGGATGCATTTGTTGTTGTTGCTGTTGTTGTTCTTTTTCTTCTATGTATTTTGGGTGGGCGATTTTTTTTTTTTTTTTTCCTTCGGTGTCAGGTATGATGTCTGTGTGGGTGCGTGGGCCTCGGGATCCCGCTGTTTAATTAATCGACCAAGCCTCAGCTCTCTGGTTTAATAAGGAGTTGTTTGTCATACGTATTGTCCTTTTGCGGGGTCTTCCGTATGCTCGATTTTAATTGACATGTTTATTCAACGAGCTTCGGGGAACTTAAGATATCGTGGGAGTATTTGGACGAGACTGAATTTTGTTTGTTGATATTTAAATTTTTTGTTTATCAGAATTATTTTATTTGCGTATGACCACCACTTATGAGAACGATATGATGATGATAATGATGATGTGCCACGGTGCTCATAGATAAAGGACATAATATCAAAAGTATCGTAGTAGTTGTTGATTGAGTTGTGAAGTGCTCGGCGCATTCTCATTTAGGTTGTATATGGCTTAGCTGGCGCGTTCATCAGTAGGCTACAGCGATATCTATGGATTATGTGTGTAAGGGTATAACTACTTGTAGATAACGTTCGTAAAGTCAGAAACATCGTGCGAGCTGATAACGTTGTGAAGTCTTCGGTGTATTCTCATCTATGTTCTGTTTGACTTGGCTAGCACGTTCATCAGCACAGCGATGTGTATAAATAATATGTGTAAGAGTATAGCAACTTAGAGATAGCGCTCGTAAAGACAGAAGTTTGTCTGAGTTAACGTTGTGATGTTTTATGTGACTTAGCTGGCACATTCATCAGTACAGCGATGTGTATAAAGGATGTGTGTAAGAGTATAGCAACTTCGAGATAGCGTTCGTAAAGACAGAAGTTTTGTTTGAGTTAACGTCGTGATGTTTTATGTGACTTAGCTGGCACATTCATCAGTACAGCGATGTGTATAAATGATGTGCAACTTAGAGATAGCGTTCGTAAAGACAGAAGTTTGTCTGAGTTAACTTCGTGATGTTTTATGTGCATTTCATTTGGGCTTGGCTGGCACATTCATCAGTACAGCGACATGTTCTAAAGTCTGTGTGTAAAACTCTACCCACTTATAGATAACGACAGGAGTGTTGTGTGAATTGCTTGTTATTCATATATTTCGATGCGCCCCAATTTGTTTATGTAGGACCAGCGCGTTTGTTTGAACTACGATTTAATTATGATCTGCGAGGGTGCTTACAGATAACGCGGTTTGCTGCGTCATGAAGGGAAGCTTTCTGAGCACCCGTGTTACTATGTGTAGCTATGATTGCCACGTTTGTCAGTACGGCAGTATAGTAAGATGCTGAAAGGTGCTTATTGACTATATCGTATTAACACTCACAACATGACTGCCAAACCTGTTCCACTCATCCATCATGTTTTCGATGTATTCCTAGTGATGTGTTTATGTCTGGCCTGCTTATCAGTGCTTGCTTATCGATGTGGTTGTGATGTGCAAGGGTGGTGAGACCGAAACCCATGTATTGTGTGAGGTCAGTTCAGATGAGGGTAAAGTGAGTTGTTCCTTACCTCACCAGTCAATTATTTTCCATGTTCCTTGTTGGTTTGGGTTGGTCGACACGTTCACAAATGCAGCGATATATATTTGTGCTATTCAACTCTGCTTAGAACCTTTTTTTTTTTACAGCAACGAAGGCAACTCAAGGGAGAAAATGTCGTTATGTCCTTGCTCCCAAACAGCGAAAAGTAGAACATCCAAATTGAAAAATCTAAATCGGTTGGAGATGTGTCGATATTCCCCTCTTGAAGGCGTTAAAATCGTTGGCAGGAGGAAATGTGGCCTATACATCGTGTGAGATCAGTTCAAAGGAGAGTGAAGCGAGTTAAATGCCACATCAAGCCCACCAAGTTTTAAATGCATACCCTTTCAGTTACCGTAGTGATGACATGCGAGGAGACATATACGTAAACATGAGTTGATTATTGTGGCTCTTGGAAAATACGAAAAACACGAAGAAACTAAAAACAGGAGCACGAAAAGTTAACGAAAAGCAAACAGGGTACAAAAAATAGATGAAGGGGCGTGGCTGTGTATGCAATCCTATTGACACACACACACACACACACACACACACATGCTTGGGATCGGATGAAACGGAAATAGTTGGCGCATCGACGGAGCTAGGAAGGTTCAGCTCGGGTACCCACAACGCACATGACGCCAGAGTTCAAACGGGGTTAAATGAATTGTTTGTCCCGGGATGTTTTTTGCGCGGGGTGAGTGTGACCATTGGTGAGTGATCCACATGGCCGCCACACCCGCGTATTTGTGTGGTCAGTGATTGCCACATCCGGCGGGAGGGTTTTGTCGGGGGCGCTATTAGGGGCACGGTAAGGGTGGACTCGGTAATTGGCATCGTATCTGCGTTTTAATGTCCTTATTAGACTATTTCTGCAACCACCGGAACATGAAACTACTTATCCGGGGAGGACTTTTAATAACGTCTCTCTCTCGTTCTTCGCCCTCTCTCCTTCTTCACCCTCGCCCTCTCTAGCACACCTGACGACGATGACGAGATGGGGGTGGATAATTTATGTTGATGTGTACGGGTGGCGTGAGGGCAGGTGAGGGTGATGACATGCAGGCTCAGGTGTGTGTGTGTGTGTGTGTGTGTGTGTGGTGGGTGGACAGTCCTCGGTTCGCCTAGGCAAGCTAACCCGTGCCGAGCGAACCAACCCTTTCTCTGCCCGTTCCTTCCATGCCATTAGCCGACCGACCGACCGGACCCCCACACTCACAGCAACGGAGGAGGGACTAGCAGGCTTGTGTGTGTGGAGCGCGGGGGGGAGGGTCAGGAAGGACACCACACGGCACCTCCAGCCCACCTCTCCTCACCCACCCACTCAGTCGCCAGAACTCGTCTCAGCAACCCTTAAAAAAACGCATCCACACCAATGTTATTCCCCAGGGAGTGTAACGTTTGGCGCCTTTTTTACGCCGCACTGGATCAAGTTGAGTGTAAACCACGCTGTTAATCGATGCAGGTGGCTCCTCCTCCTCCTCTTCTTCCTCTTTCACCTCCTCCAACACCCCCCCTCTCACCTCACCTCCCCGTCCTCCTCCTCTCCCTCTCTCCGCTATTCACCATGCGACTGTGTTTGTCTCCCCCCCGAGGTGTAGACAGACAGACACACTCAAGGCTGTGGGTGATGGCGCGTTTCACAGTCCATTCAGCAAAACCGAGTAAATGAAAGTCTTATCATAATGCCTTTACCGCAAGTACCTCTCGCTCACCCCCGCGGTTGACATTTAGCTGGCGGCGAGCGAGGTGATGGGTTAGCCGAGCCAGCCAGCCAGCGGTGTAGGTATGTGGGTTAACTGTGTAGCGGGACTTGGTGGG
Organism: Eriocheir sinensis; assembly: GCF_024679095.1. NCBI lineage: Eukaryota > Metazoa > Arthropoda > Malacostraca > Decapoda > Varunidae > Eriocheir > Eriocheir sinensis. The sequence continues at coordinate 2,964,417 of NC_066548.1, forward strand.
TTGCTTGGGGGGTGGTCTCTCCGTCTTCCCCTCTCCTCCCTGTTTCTCCTTCCCCCATCGCTGGCACCCTCTCCCCTCCTATCCCTTCCTCTTTTGGGCATGCTCCTTTCCTTCCTTCCAGCCTTCCCTTCCTTACCTTTGCCGTGGGTTGGTTGGGGTAGTCCTTCTTCGTCCCCTCTCCTCCCTGTTTCTCCTTCCCCACCGCCGGCACCCTCTCCCCTCCTATCCCTTCCTCTTTTGGTCATTCTCCTATCCTATCCTTCCTTCCTTCCTTACCTTCGCCGTGGGTTGATTGGGGTGGTTCTTCTTCCCCACTCCTCTCTCTCCTTCCCCACCGCTGGCACCCTCTCCTCTTCCTATCCCTTCATCCTCTGGCCCTTTCCTTCCTTCCAGCTTTCCTCCCTTCCCTACCTTCGCCCTCTCCTTCGTCTTTCTCCTCCCCCAAACCTCTGGCACTCCCCCTCCTATCTCTCCGTCCCTTCCCCATTTCCTCCCTTCCTTCCTCTCCTCCTCCGCCGGCAGCGATTCTTATAAGTCTCTCATTCCAATCCCCTCCCTTTTTTTTCCTTTCCTCCCTCGACAACGATTCAGATAGCAACCCTTCCGATCCAGTCCCTTCTTTTTTCTTTTCTCCCTTCCTTTCCTTTCCTCATCCGGCTGCGATTTCCACTACAGTCCTTATTTCCTTCTTCCCATTCTCTTCCTTCCTTTCCTGTCGTTTTGCTTCATTGCATTTCCATTCCTTCGACAGCGACCCTCATAACTGTCTTTCCAATTCCCCTTCTCTCCTGTAGGTTGTTGCCCCTCGGTTCTTTTCCTTTCCTTTAATTTCCCTTTTCTTCCGCTACCCTTGCCCTTCCTCAGGTTGTCGGTTCCTTTCCTTTCCTTTAATTCCCTTCTCTTCCGCTGCCCTTGCCCTCCCTCAGGTTGTTGCTCCTTGGTGCCTTTCCCTTCTCTTCCTTTCCTTTCCTTTAATTTCCCTTCTCTTCCGCTGCCCTTGCCCTCCCTCAGGTTGTTGCTCCTTGGTGCCTTTCCTTTCTCTCCCTTGCCTCTCCTTTGATTCCCTTTCTCTTCCGCTGCCCTTGCCCCTCCTAAGGTTGTTGCTCTTCGGTGCCTCTCCCTTCCGTCCTTCCTTTCCTTTCCTTTCTCTTAATTCCCCTTCTCTTGGGTTGTTCATTCTCGGCCCCTCTCCATTCCGTTCTTCCTTTTCCTTTCCTTTCCTTTCCTTTATTTTCCTTTCATTCCTCTTCTCTTCCGTTTCCCTTCCCCTCGGGTTGTTCCTTCTCGGTCCCTTTCCCTTCCTTTCCTTTTCTGTCCCTGGCGGCGATTCTTGCAACAAACACTTTTTCTCATTCCTGTTCCTTTCCTTTCCTCCGCCTTGCCCTCGTCCCTCGGCTGGCTGGTTGTCGGCGGGGCAGGAAGACAGGCACTCACTCGCTTCTTAATTCCCATGCCTTTGTTGCACTTATCCGCCCCCCTCATCATTTCCTCTACAGCAACTTACGGTACACACATATTCACAGCATTGCCAGGAGCTACACACACACACACACACACACACACACACACACACACACACACACACACACACACACACACACACACGCGAGCTAGACGTCTCTGCCCCCAACCCGACGGAGGTGCGTGCGTGTTCGGGCGAGGAGCAGGAGGACTAAAAATAAGCCCTAATGTCTGCGTAGAGGAGGGTCATGGGTAGGGTGCTCGCGGGAGGCCTGGCTGTGGCGGTATGGAAGGAAGGAAAAAAATAGAAGGGATGGAGTTAATAAGAGACGGAGGGAGGGAGGGAACGTGAGGATGGGAAGGAGAGAGAGGGAGAGGAAGGAGTGGGAGGTGAAAGGGAAGTGAAAGGTAGGAAAGGAAGAGAAGGGGAGAGGAAATAAGAAAGAGAAAGGGAGAGGGGAAGAATGAGGGTGTGGAAGGTGAAAGGAAACGAAGGATGAAAATGTAAAAACAGAACCAAATGAGGGAAAAACGTAAAGGGAGAAGTCTGAGCATAGCTATTTTCTCACATATCAGGTTTTGATGATAATGAAGAGAAGGGGAAGTTAGAACGCACGCAGGGAAGGAAGGAAGGAAATCTGCTTCGGTCACCTTCCTGTGGTATCTTTAATGACAATGATAACAACAATAACGGTACCCATCATTATAAGTTGTTTTCGTGGTTGTAACAGTCATAACAATATACACGTCAGCCTCCCGAAGGTGGAAGAACCGTGAGAGAACTGTCACAGGAGATGCGTGTTGGCAGCAGGTGTGTGAAGCAGGTGTGTGGCCGTGCTGGTGACGAGTCTATACGAGTGACTATACGTTCACGGCTGGCTGGCTCATGGACTAGCTAGCAGGCTGGGTGGTGATGGTGGGAGATGGTGGAGGCAGGTGTTGGGTGGGCGGGAAGAATGGTGTGTGTGTGTGTGTGTGTGTGTGTTTGCTACCTAACTACGTCTCACACTCCTCACACACGCTTCAATACATCTGTTCATCTGCCTGTGTTTGCATGCGTGTTCATCCTCCTCTTCGTGTGTGTGTGTGTGTGTGTGTGTGTGTGTGTGTGTGTGTGTGTGTGTGTGTGTTGCTCGCTCGTCACACGTTTCAATACTTTTATCTATCTATGCATGTGTCTACTTCCTCTTCCTCCTCCTCTCACTTCCTCTTTGTAATCATCTCTCGTCTTCTCCCTCTCTCTCTTCCTCCTCCTCCTTCCCCTTCCGCTGCGCCAGTCAATAATATCTTCCCTGTAGCGGGCGAGGCGACTTGATAGCTGGGGTGGATCGTTAACCAATGCCCCACGACCCTCACCGGCCATCACCAACCACACTCGTGATAAAAAAGTCTTAAACCGCAGCCTTGAGGGGGAAAAAGAAAGACATAGTACTAAAAAATAACAAAAAAAAAAAGTGCGGTTAATCAGTTAGCTGGTGGCCGCGTCCCCCATCACCGCACTTGTTACACAATACCTTCCCGGATGTATCTTGTGCTGCACCTGTAGACCGCCGTGTTCAGCTGAGGGAAGGCGGTGTACGGTGCAACCCAAGCCGCTACCTCCCTCCCCCCACTGTGTCTCCGCTCCTGCTGCTGCTGCTACCGGAACAGCTTTCATTGGTAACGGAAGGGAAGGAAGGAAGGGATGCGCCGCGGGATGGCCGAAACTAATCATCCAGCCTTGTGATTAAGACATACTGCGGTGGGGAAATAGGAAATTGAATTGTGTGGCAGCCTTAATACTGTTCATGGTTTTGCGCGCCCTGTGTTTAATTTTGAGCGGTCTTTGTATGGATGATGGGAGAGCATTGGCCACTGGCTGTGCGGCGGTAAATAAATAAACGAGTAAAACAGGATTGCTTCATAACAGCTGCCAAAAAATTGTACCGTCATGATACTACCACAATCCGGCATGCATATTTGAGAGAGAGAGAGAGAGAGAGAGAGAGAGAGAGAGAGAGAGAGAGAGAGAGCGCATGCATCCCTCTGTACAACATACACAACAACAATAAAATAGAACGGAACTTACAATCGAATGATAAAAAAGCGGCTAACCTGAATTTAAATCGCTCGCTCTATCACGTCACATGACAACACACCATTATCTGCTGCCCACGGACCCTCCCTTCCCTGTGCAGTGCCCGCGGCTGTAGGTCCTCCTCGATGATATATAAAGACGAGGGAAGAGAAAAAAAACACCAGTCTGCCTGCCCTGCTCTCGCCGGGTCTTAAGTAGGTCATTCGCCAGGGGGCAGGTGAGGTCAGCGACAGGGCTCACCATCCTCCTCCTCCTCCTCCTCCTCTTGGTGGTGCCTGGCTGTCTGACTTTCCATACAGCAACATGTTGGTCGCGCCCTTCAACGCCCCCTCCAACACGACCAGGTTACTCGTGCTCCCGCGGCCTGATACTGTTCCGTTACGCACCTAGACACACACACACACACACACACACACACGTATACTCTCTCTCTCTCTCTCTCTCTCTCTCTCTCTCTCTCTCTCTCTCTCTCTCTCTCTCTCTCTCTCTCTCTCAAGCCCTTCAGTTTATCCATCCCTTCCATCGTTCCATCCTCCAACACTCCACTCACCCCTTCCACCGTTCCATTCCCCTACAGTCCACTCCACCCGCCCTTTCCTTCCACTCAGTCTCGCTAAGTCCAGCAGCGCCTCGTAACAGTTGCTTCCGAGCCACTGGGACGAGGCGGCACCTCAGGAATGCGATTCATAGTGAGAGGTGTTCGAGAAGCTCACCGCGGCCCCAGGTACTACTTACAGGTGTGGCTGAGGGAGGGGAGGAGGGGGTATGAGAAGGGGGTGCTGGAGTGTGGACGGAATGGAGGTGGAAGCGAAGGTTGTGAAGGAGGGAAGGAGGGCCAAGCGAAGGGGGTGTAGCCAACCTTCAGTAACCGGAAGGTCGATAAACGCGTCCTCACTGCCTGGGATTGAGACCCTTCGTGTTCTCCTTAATTCCTCACTCCCTCACCATCACCCACCACCACTGCCCCCTCCTCCTCCTTCAGCTGCCGCGCCACAGTCCTCCGCGCCCTAATATCTCTTGTTGATCTTGAGAGCCTTCATGCAACTTCCTCCCGAATTATGTATTATCTCCCGCGGCGGTGAATTGAATGCCATACCGGTTGACCTCCATCCCTGTTTGGTCCGCATGCATAAGTGTGTTTCTAGGGTCTAGGCATTAGTTTACCTATGATGACTTTGGAAGTTTTTTTGTGTATTTTCAACTTACGGCGATGACTTGGGTTTTCAATGAGTCCAAGTGGGAGTCCTTGTGTACTTCAGCTTACGACGGCGACTTACATTTTCAATACAGCCTGATAGAAGTTTTTGGGGTGTTTCAGCTTACGACGACGATGACATAGGTCTCCAATACACTATGATGAGAGTTCTCGTTTATTTCAGCTTACGACGACGACTTAGGTTTTCAATATAGCCAGATGAAGGTTTTTATGTATATATTTCAGTTTACGACGAACACTTAGATTTTGGATACTGCCTGATGAGAGTTCTTGTGTATTTCAGCTTAGACGACGAGGGCTTAGGTTTTCAATACAGGCAAATGAAAGTTTCTATGTATTTCAGCTTACGACAACGATTTATATAGGTTTTCAATACAGTCTGATGAAATTTTTTGTGTACAACTTACGACAACGATTTATATAGGTTTTCAATACAGTCTGGTGAGAGTTTTCGTGTATTTCAACTTACGACGACGATTTAACTTTTTACCACTGCCTGATGCAAGTTCTTTTGTATTTGAATCGCACACACTTGTCGGAAGTGTCTCACGTTCGATTGATATGCAGTGCAGTGTGTTTTGTGTCGTCATGTTACGCGTTAAGTTTTTATTGTCGCCCTCTTGCAGAATCCTTACGTTTTTATGTTCTTATTTTCCCCCAACTTCACCTTTACCTGCAAGTCCTTTCGTATCTGCATTGTTCACCCTCTTTCCCCCAATCATTAGAATTCGATTTATATGCGGTACAGTGTGTTTATCATCAACTTACGACATTGGTGTTTAGTGTAGCCTGTAGTAAGTGCTTGCGTATCTCGTTCACTCTTCCCTCCAATCCGTGTTTGATTTATATTCTGTGCAGTGTGTTTCTCTGTCATCATCTTACGAGTTGGGTTTTCAATGTAGCCTGTAGTAAGTCTTTGTGTAGCTATCATTCGCTCTAAGGGGCTATTACACTGGGCAAATTTTCCGTGGATCTTCAGTCAAACCACGATTTCCGCTGGCGTGGTTCTCATATTTCCGTGGTTTTCTGACGTGTCCACGATCTTCCAAAGCTACGGTAGATTTCACCGAAGGACGACGGTATTACTCACCATCATCATCATCAGCAGTAACAAAAAAACAAATGAGAACCACGCTAGCGGAAATCGTGGTTTGACTGAAGATCCACGGAAAATTTGCCCAGTGTAATAGCCCCTTCACCCAGTCATTTGTGTTCGATTCATATATAGTATAAAGTGTATATCTGTCATCTCACTACTTTGGTTTTCAGTATAGCCAGAAAGTCCCTGTTTATCTATCGTTCAATCCACCCTTCAGTCATTAGTGCTCGATTCACATACAGTACAGTGGTGTGATCCGGGTACCTCAACGATCAATATATTTCTCATGCGACGTACAGGATGTCAGTGTACACAATAGGTCATCATATTCATCGTCCTCTCCGCCCCAGTTTCGGTGTTCGGTCCGCGTGCAGTGCCGTGGGCTCCTGGGCGATCAGAAACTTGCTTACGACGTAGATTTCCAGCGTATTGTTCCTTCCTTTCCAGTGTATATGTAGGTTATGTTAAGGGCGTATCTCTTTCTTCTGTTCTCTCTGCGCTCCAGCTTTTGTTTTGTCTGTTCTCACTAAAGCTGAAGTGTCACGCGGAGGGGCTTCTGTTTCTCAAGTGTTTGTTGCATACATTCACGATCAAACCTTAAGTCCTCGCGACATAGGATCCAGTTTGCAGGTTTCCGTATCTTTTTTTTTCGTTCTTATCACACCTCGGTTTTTTTCTATCAAGCTGAATGTCATAAGGAAGAGTGTCCTTCTTTAGTGTCTATTGTATACGTTTACGACCAGAACCAAGCTTACGACGTGGTTTTCAGAGTATGGGTTCTCGCTCTTTCTAAGTCCTGAGTTTTGTTTTCCTGCCTCGCTGAAGTGTCTGGAGTAACAGTGTTCGTTTATGTGTATATTTATTTATTGTATTCATTGTATTTATTGTATTGTATTTGTTGTATTTATGATCGTTTATGAGTATGGGTTTCCGTGTCTCGTTCTTTCTAAGCCCCGAGTTTTCTTTTCCTGCCTCGCTGAAGTGTCTGGAGCAACAGTGTTTGTTTTAAAAGTGTTTGTTGTATACCGATCAAAGCCTTCCTCACGGTGTAGTTCCCAGAGTATAGATTCCTGTAACTCTTTCCGCCTCACTTTTTTTCTATTAAGCTGAAGTGTCTCGAGTAAGGGTGTTGTATATATTTACGATCAAAACCTTCCTTGCGACGTAGTTTCAAGAGTATAGGCTCCAGTATCTCTCGTTCATATTACGCCTTTAGTGTTTTTTTCTACTATGCTGAAGTGTCTCGAGTTAGAGTGTTTATTAGTGTTTGTTGTATATATTTATAATCAAAACCTTCCTTGCGACATAATTTCCAGAGTATAGGTTCCAATATCTCTTTCTTTGGTTCATATTACACCATTTTTTCTACCAAGCTACCCAGTGTTTGTTTCCTAGTGTTTGTTGTCTACATTTACGATCACAACCTTCCTTACGACGTAGTTTTCCAGAGTATAGGTTCCAATATCTATTTCTTTGGTTCATATTGCACCTTTTCTTCTACCAAGCTACCCAGTGTTTGTTTCTTAGTGTTTGTTGTCTACATTTACGATCACAGATAGTTTTCCAGAGTATAGATTCCCGTACCTCTTTCTTTCGTTCTTACTGCAGCCCACGTTTGTCTTTTGTTTTGTTCTCTCCCAAGCTGGTGTCACGAGTAAAAGTGAGCGTCTATTTCTCAAGTGTTCATTGTATAGCTCAGGATGTAAGTAGGTCTTGGCCACGTGTCGTTTTTATTCTCTCTCTTTGTCAACCTGTCTTCTGTCTATACCAGTTTCACCGTTTATTGCCTGTGAAGTGCGCGTAGTTAAGTTTCTCAGGGTTTTTATGGTAGCGTACTCAGACCGTTTTTTACGATGTCAGGCTGTCGACTTGAATGCGTGCCGACCCGTGTGCTACTTCAGCGAGTCGAATGTGTGTGACTATTATTGAAGTGTCTCCTTTGAAGTGCATAGTGTTCGATTTATTATTATTTTTATGGACTTCAGTGCCTGTCGACCCGTGTACTACTTCAGCGAGTCGAATGGTTGTGACTACAGTAAAACCTCACCATTTGCGCACCTTCAGACCGCCCTGTACGCAAATGGTGAGGTTTGACTGTATTGCTGGTGTTTCCTTTGAAGTGTGTAGTATTGGATTTATTATTTTCTTTATGGACTTGAATGCCTGTCGACCCATGTACTACCTCGATGAGTTGAATGTTTGTGATTATTGCTCAAGTATCGCATGTGAAGTGTGTATTTTATTGTTGGGTTTATCAAGGGTTTTCTGGACTTGAATCTATGGCGAGCTGTGTACTACTTCAGCGAGCCGAATGTTTGTGACTAGCAGAAGTGTCGCCTATGCAGTGTGAATTAGTGGGTTTATATATTTATTTTTATGGGGCTGTATCCGTTCCGACCCTGTGATATATATCCTGTTTAAGATAAATTAGATCCCTTTCAGTCGTATGCAACTCATCAGTTTCATATTGTATTCACTAACGGATGTGTCGCCTGTGAAGTGTGTATTTTATTGGGTTTATCAATATTTTTATAGACTTGGAGCCGTGCCAAGCCGTGTACAACTTCCCCCTGCCGTGTATCCATGTATAAGATGAATTGGGTTCCCGCCTGGCGTGTGCAGTACCGTACTTATCAGTTTCACATTGTCATCGCCAACGGATGTGTCGCCTGTGAAAGATGCAGTGATTGCCTAGTCCATGACGTGTCTGATATATTACCTGTCAGTTAGGTGGTTATAGGTACTAATACTCCACGTGCAGCTATAGCGTTTGCCCCCAACTTCACCTATACCTAATACTAATAGGTACTTTAAGTGTGAATCTCTCCACGTTGGCTTCTGTATGAGCGAGTATCACCATTGAAATACGGATAACAAGGATCGAACAAGAACAGTATGATTTGTTTGCCTGGTTAATAATGGTTGGTTTAGTTTGTATATTCTGTTAGGTGCGGATATAAAGTAAACTGTGCGCACTCTTAAATCGTCTGGCGTTAATTCAGTGGAGCGATCAGTAAAGTTCCCCATGCTGCCTATAACCATTTTTTTATCGTTTTGAAGCACACTAACTTCTCCTACCACGCAGTTGTGAATACGAATCTTTACACGCTGAATCCTCTAGCAACAAGTGTGACCAATTAAACCAATCTAAAAATTATCAAACAACGAACTATGAAATTTTTACTTTGTTATACGACCTCTCAGTCAATTACACGCTCTTGTGCTCTTGTAAATGTAAGTGTTTAAAGTTGAATTACAATGTTCACGCGAATAAGTGTCTCCATTACATGCTTATAACAAGGGCCGAACAATAAAGTTTTCAGCCTCCACCTACAAAGCCGGAGAGAGAGAGAAGAGAAAAGAGAAGAGAAGAGAAGGGAAGGGAAGGGAAGGGAAGGGAGAGGAGAGGAGAGGAGAGGAGAGTAGAGGAGAGTAGAGTAGAGTAGTAGAGCACTAACTACGCACTTATACATTAAATCCTCATACGCACAACTAACGCGTCACCAAAGAAACGCACGTGATAAAGTGGTAGCAATTAACTTTTTCACCTCCACCTGTAAAACCGGAGAGGGAGAGAGGGGTAAGAGAGCCAGTTAAAAAAGGATACTAACAACGTAGTTACATGTAAGTATCAATCTCCATACACACACTTAAAATACCCCCAAAAGAAACGCTCATAACAAGGCTGGAACACTTAACCTTTTCACCCTCTACCTGTAAAGCCGACGAGAGGGGGAGAGAGCGCCAAGAGAGAGAGAGAGAGAGGCGTAGAGGCAGTTTTCTGTATTATTGAGTCGGCGTGTGTCGGTCCTTGCGTCACGGTGGAGCGAGGCAGGTGCTGGCGCGGGGATCATTAGGCGAGGGCGTGGCGGCTCCGTCTTATTTATGGGCCTCGCCTTCAGCATCTGCAGGATTCTCGGGTTCTGTTCCTCGTTATGATCAATAGGGAGTCGGAGCGCTGTTCACGTTCACGCTCACGACGAGGATCAATAGTAAGCAGCTTTCGTTGGCTTCGTGGACGTATTTCTTGGACTGGTGTTGATGTGAAGGAAGGAGCATCGAGTATTTACATGATTCTTTCTTCGTTATGGTTATGATGATCAGTAAGCTTGTTTAGTTCGTTAAAGTGGGAAAGTTTCGTTTAGTCGGCGCAACGTCTGTGGTCTTATGCTGGTGTTTAGTTCGTTATATTCTTCGTATTCGTTGGGCTGGTGCTGATGCGAAGGTTGCAGCATTTAGTATTTATATGGTTCTCTCCTTCGTTATGGTCATGATGATCAGTAAGCTTGTTTAGTTCATTATATTCTTCGTATGGTTATGATGATCAGTAAGCTTGTTTAGTTCGTCATATTCTTCGTATTCGTTGGGTTGGTGATGGTGATATGAAGGAACATTTAGTATTAATGTATTCTCCCTCTTTTTGTTATGGTTAAGATGGTCAATAGGCTTGTTTCGTGCAGTTCATTCTTCGTATTCGTGACGTGAGGGAGCATTTCGTATCTACATAATTCTCTCTTTCTGTCCTTCGTTATGGTCAGGATTATGATAAAGGTCCATTAACGTTTACGACGCTCAGTAATTCAGTATTTCGTTAGTTTTGTTTCTGCGCCGTGACCGTATACCCCAATTAGCCAGTCGATCCATCATTCGTTTTTGTTCATTGCGTTGGTGGGCGTTGGATGGATGGTGGCGGCGGGCGGGGTCTTGGAATACTTATTTGTCATGTGCTGGGAGGGAGGGATCTTCGTTCAAGCTCTCATTCACATTGATCAGTAATTTTATCTTTTGTTCGTCTGTTCATCGCGTTCTTCGGGTTGGTGGGCGGGACCTTGAAACTCGCGCTGTGATGGAATGGATTGCAGTGCGTGTATGTGTATGCATTGCTTCCGCGTACACCCCTGTTAATGATTTCATGCTTACTTGATTCTTTCGTTCTCCCCGTTACTTTTTGAGACAGGAAGGCGGTGCGTGGAATCCAGGAATGTGATTGGGATGCAGTGAGTGTACGTGCTTTGTGTTATAACGCCGCGTGTGTGCTGTGGTTGTGTATCAAGACGGGCTGGCTGGATCACCTTGGTTGGTTCCTGTTTGTGGTGCGGAAAGAGACACTAATATTTGGTGTTTTTGCGCGTCCTTGTTCCGTTAGTCTCTAGGTGCACGGCAAACAGTAGTGGGGTGTGAAGGAAGGCAGTGTTGTGTGTTTGGGGTTTGTGTGTAGATCCACGTGTTGTGTGTGTGTATGTGTACCTCGCTCAGGGTCACACACACACACACACACACACACGAGGAAAGTTTGTACGTTCGAGATAGGAGAGAATGGCTGGTGAGTTGTGGCTGGTTGTCTGGCTGGCTGGCTGATGCAGGAGCTTTCTGCCGTATATGGTAGTGGCGGGGGTAAGGGAGGACAGGCCCGGGGCAAGGGGAAGGGAGGTGCACTTGTTATGTACCCACACACCGCTACCCCCTCTCTCTCTCTCTTTCTCGCCCTCGTCGCTTTCTCATTCCGGCGTGCAGCGGTGTTGGGGCGGCCCGGCGGGTCTGGCGAGGACGGCGGGCGGCAGGTGGAGAGTTGGGCCTCGTCACGAAAAGCCAATACTGATGAATAGGATTGTCCTGGAGTAGGAAGAGGGCGAGGAGGGTGGGGACAGGTACTGAGACGGGCAGAGAATGGGGGGGAAAGTGGAAGTAGGAAGGAGACGGACATTGAGATGGGGAGAAAACTAGGGAGGGAGGCAGGCATTGAGGGTAGAGTAGGGGGTGGGGAGTGGAGGTGGCGTGTGTGTTGAGAAAGGTGGAGGGGGGCGGGGGCCAGGTGGCAGCCTTCCAGGATATGGGGTGGCTGGAGTTAGGGAGTAAGGTGGAGTGTCCTTCACAAGGTCACGCTTCCTTGCCACTCCTTGGTAATCTTTGCCCCCCCTGGAACACCGGCGGCCTCAGGTGAGCCGCCACGCCGCACACCTGGGGTGCGAGGAGCTGCCCCCGCACTCACATTTTCCTCTTAACTTGGGAACAAGATTGGATCAGGTGCACCGTGGACCACCTGTTGGGGTGCCAGCTGTCGGGCGGGGAGCGGCGCGGCCCCCGAAGAGCCCACGCCACGTGACGCTGCGTGGGCGGGAGGCAGGAAGTAAACAAAGATGGCGGAGGTGGGCGCGCCGCAGCATGTCGAACGTAAATTATACCTGTATGGGGGCGAGGATAAGGGTTATATAGGTGCCCCTTTGCCCCTCGCCTTTGTATGATTATCGAGGCAATATCAAAGTTCAATAGTGAGAGCAAGCCCGGGATGTGGAGGATGGACATGTGCCAGCCAGCCGCTACAATACACGTCGGTGCTACTGGAGTGCGCTATCTAGCTCAATATCTGTAGTTTATTGTGCTACCATTAAGTGTGGCCCACCAGGACTCCACCTCTTGAGCTATAGTTATCAGACACCTGACGATCTGAACTTACCTGGCTGCCGCATCCCACAACCTCATGAAAGGTGATAACGAAATTGGATTCTGTGAGCTCTAACAGCCAGGATATTAGTCTGACAGATTTGATCCTTTACATTGCTGTTATAAGAGTTATTTTTTTACGGAAGTGTCATCTTGACATTAGGAACAGCGTTTGCGTTTTACGCGAAGCTATTTTCTTGGCGCACTGCAGGAAGCAGAGCCTTGTCTTTGATATGGCATTGTTATGCAACACAAAAGAAAACGTGACAGGTGGGGAGTACAGGCACGAACGTTCCTTCCCTCGCCAAGGCTGCCAAATTTCAGGTTCTGTCCGAAAAGGCAACACATTCTTCCAAATTATTTTTTTTTTTTTTTTTTTTTTTTTTTTTTTGTAATGAAAGTAAGCCACAGACAACAAGAACTCTTTACAGAAAAGTCTTTCAGTTCGATAACTGACTGATATGATATGAGTCGAGAGGTGCGTGGAGCCACTTTTTCAGCGCACGAGGTAAGAGGGTTGGCACAGATGATAACGCGATCCTATCTGATGAAGCAGGATTCGCTGCCCGAGATAGACAATGGTGGTAGAGTGCTAAAAGTCGTCCAGGACCCTCCCACCGACAAGACTGTGTCGCAACTGTACAAAACACAGGGAACCTTGACGGCAGAATTGAGGCGCCTTATTAGGTTATTGATCTCAAGTCTGGCTCTGATTGTTGGTATGATTTATGTGCAGCAGAATGACAGACACTCTGATTTTCATGATTGAGCCCGAATGTGGAACTGGTTCAATGATTCATTCGAACGAGTGGCCCGCTCGAGCAATATTCACTCCACTGGCCACCGTCATTTCACGATGACTCATGAAAATTATAAATCGAATGACGAGCAAACACAAACGATCGAATAATTATAGTTAGAAGCCAAAACACGCTTTCTTAAAAAAAACTTGGCGTTCGTTGGCAGTGAGCTGTCTCAATCACATCTTTGCTTACTTTTTTTGTGAAAGTACCGTACCAAGGAAAATGGTGATTTATTTGTACTTTTTGAATTATAAACGAACAGTATATTGGTAAAGTATATGCCTTAGTAGACCGCTCGCTGCAGTGTAACACTCCCGGTGGAGCGCTCGCTGTAGTAGCACCTTCACCTGAAATCAGTCTATCATCTTTAACTAGGAGCAGCGGCCTTGGTCTTATTGTCGCTTTGTCCGCGCTGCATTGAGGTTTAATACTGCGCCTCACGCTCAGGTATCACGTAGGCGAGGTCTGTTTTTTTTTTTTTTATGGGCACACACACACACACACACACACACACACACACACACACACACACAGAAAGGGGAGCGTGACGGCACGAGTCTAACCTTATTTTATGTTTACTGCAGCTCGTTAATGCACAGACAACAAAAATACAATGAAAATATTAGTAAACAAGTGCGCATGATGGAGTAAAGCAGTAACACACACACACACACACACACAGGTGTCTGCAGCGCATGTGCGGGTGACGCTCAGTGTGGGTGTCGGAGGGCGGGAACATGCGTGGGCGGGCGGCGTGCTGGAGGCCCCGCCGGGACCCACAAACACACACTTCCAGGGCCGCCTCCCTGCCTGGCCCCGCCGACCAACTCCCTGACCTGCCTGCCTTCCCACTGCCGCTCGCCCGTGCGTGGGACTGGGCATTGTCGGTGTGATGTATGTGTAGGAAGCCGTCCTAAAAATAGCTGCCTCTCTCACAAATCCAATAGCTGGACTTTTTATTATTTTATTTTTAATGCATTAAGAAATTAAAAATTCGCTAGTACCTCAGCTGTACGCGTAGTCTCAGCGTGTTTTCAGAAAAGTATAGCTCGCTCGAGAATCCGGAGGGAGTCGACGTGACGTAAGTCCAATAACTGCATCTGTATTGATATTCGGAATCCGGCAGATGTTTGCAGCTGCAGTCATTTTTTGCTTTCTCAACTTTATATTTTCCGTTAAAATTCTTGTCAGGCAGGGATACGCAATAGCCAGAGCACTGATGAAACTTGATACATCTCTCAGTAGTACGAGAGTTGAAAAAAAAAAAAAAAAGACTACACAAGCTGAATTCGTAACATGCTACGTGTCCGGCCGGCACTCAACTCTACCTTTTGGACCCGTGATCTCAAGGAGTTCGGAGAGGCCTTTTCTATATTCCTTGCATTAGCAAGTGTTATACTCACTTTTTTTTTTTTTTAATTTTGGCTACCTCCTCTGCTGTAAATGAAAAATAAAAAGTGGTGGACGTGACTCTCATGCCTCGGGACACTTGCAGTATCGAGTGTAATATCCGAGTATCGAATTTACCAGCCCTAGATCTTTACCCCGGGACACGGTCGACTGTGACAGTTTACCATCTTCAGTTCCTTACCTTGGGGCAGGACATCGTATAACATCATAACCACTGCAGTTTTTGCCCCCTGGTCTCTGTGACATCCGAGTTAGGAGAGTTTACCGTAAAACCACCACTTCCCTACTCAGGCAAATAAGACCAGTCAGTACAGTTTCCTTACCCCGGGACACAGTCATGACCTACTGTGACATCCGAGTAACTACAATTTACCTTCCCCACTCCCTTAGGGCGCCCATTGATTATCCAACCTGTTTGAGGGAAGGGACGGAGGGGCGGGGTGCGTCGTGGCTGCCCCGGCCCAGATTCTGAGTAGAGCCCATGAATAATTAGTACGGTTGCTCAGCACACTAACGTCACACACCAGGAAGGGACATTTATAGCTGATTTGGAGTCTTCCTCAGTCTTTATTTACGTGAAGCATCGCGCTGCGGCATAATGTGTGTGTGTGTCAGTCAGGGAGGTAAAATTAGGGTGGTGGCGAGGAAATGAACCACCGAGTACAGCTTTAAGGCAATAAAGGAACACGAGTGGTGTGGGAGTTTTAATTCAATGTAGGCATAATTGGAAGGCAGTAATGGCGCGGGAGGGAGGAGCTCGG
>NC_066548.1:2984684-3034684 GCF_024679095.1 Eriocheir sinensis
AATGTCAGATACAAACAATAAACCTCGATGAATGGAAAGGAAATCGTGTTGTCTTGCACCTCGCGAGAATGCGTGACTGATGGAGGGGATTAGGTGAGACAGGGATGGTGAAGAAGGAAATAAGGAAGAGCTGAGAGAAATATCAAAGTTACAGGCTAAGAGGTATACAAACAAGAGGGCTCGATGAATGGAAAGGAATCCCGGCGTATATAAGAAGGGAATGCATGGGTATCTATAGAAAGGGAAGGGGTGGAAGGGAGCGGACGGGGAAGAAAGAAATAAAGAATAGTCGATAGAAATGTCAAAGATACAGGTAGACAGAGGTAGGTACAAACTAGAGACCTCGATGATGATGAATTGAAAGTAAAATCCCGTTCTGTGTTACACCTCAAGGGAAGGGAAGGGGGCGGGATGGAGTGGAGGAAGAGAAGGGGCAGGAAGTGGTGGAAGAAGGGGGAAGAATAAAATGAGTGCATGAGACAAAAGGGGTATAAACAAGAAACCTCGATGTTGATGAATGGAAAGTAAAAATCCCGTTCTGTGTTACACCTCAAGGGAAGGGAAGAGGATGCAATGGAGTGGAGGAAGAGGGAAGAAAGGGAGGAACAAGGAAGATTGCATGAGACGGAATGAAGTACAAACAAGAGACCTCGATAAAGATGAATGGAAAGTAAAATCCCGTTCTATGTTATACCTCAAGGGAACGGAAAAAGGCGGAATGGAGTGGAGGAAGAGGGAAGAAAGGGAGGAACAAGGAAGATTGCATGAGACGGAATGAAGTACAAACAAGAGACCTCGATAAAGATGAATGGAAAGTAAAATCCCGTTTTATGTTACACCTCAAGGGAAGGGAAGAGGATGCAATGGGAGACGGAATGAAGTACAAACAAGAGACCTCGATAAAGATGAATGGAAAGTAAAATCCCGTTTTATGTTACACCTCAAGGGAAGGGAAGAAGGTAGAATGCCTCCTTTGAAATGTCGAAGTCGATAACGGCATTGATTTATCTTCCTCGTATGTCCAGGAAACTCTTTTAATTATATGTTTTTATTGGAATGGAGTTGAGGAAGAAGGAAGAAAGGATGAGTACACGAGAAACGAACCGCTTTTATTTCCCTTCTTTTTTTCCACGGTGGTTTGTGTGATAACGGGCGGTGACGATGACTGGTTCCGCCGGCGTTGTGGAAAGACCTGGAAAGGGGAAAGAGGAAAGGAGGTGAGATAGGCTGGTGAAGTGGTATGATTAGGGGGGAAGAGGGGGAGTGGGAGTAGGTTGCTTCGTCACTTTTGGCCCTTGACACCCCCTTCCCCCCTCTCTCTCTCTCTCTCTCTCTCTCTCTCTCTCTCCGCTAGTTCAAGGTCTCGCCGCATCACGTAGGATACATGCCGCTGTAATTTCCGCTGCTCGATATTACAATAAAAAAAGTTGTTGGTATTGTTTGCAAAAAGTCGCACCTGAATTGCGCAGTGTTGGAAACTTTCTCCTGGTGACGTGCATATTTAGCCTCTGTCTGTGTGTGTGTGTGTGTGTGTGTGTGTGTGACAGTAACGGTGTGTTATACGTACCAGCAATAAAAATCCATGCAAATATACCCGGTCGAAGCTGTAGGGGGAAAAAAAAGGAGGCTAGGGGTTGAAAATTAGCCGGTGTGTGTGTGTGTGTGTGTGTGTGTGTGTGTGTGTCAGTAGCGGTGTGTTAGTACGTAACAGCAATAAAAATCCATGCAAATATACCCGGTCGAAGCTGTAGGGGGAAAAAAAAGGAGGCTAGGGGTTGAAAATTAGCCGGTGTGTGTGTGTGTGTGTGTGTGTGTCAGTAACGGTGTGTTAGTACGTACCAGCAATAAAAATCCATGCAAATATACCCGGTCGAAGCTGTAGGGGAAGAAAAAAAAGGTGGTGAGGGGTTGAAAATTAGCCGGTGTATGTCAACTGGAATGGACGAATGGCAGGGTAGGACGAGGAGGGCAAGGTCGGAGGAAGGGACTGAAAATTTTGACAGCGGATGTGGCGTTTCGTGTTCCGTGTCACCGATGTTCATAATGGGTCACGTCTTTTTTTTTTTTCGTGTGTGTGTGTGTGTGTGTGTGTGTGTGTGTGTGAATTAATGTAAAGAATAGAATGAAGCTAATAGGCCTGCTGCATCAAGAAAATGAATGCTAATTATAAACTAAGGTATGATTACTTTTGAAAGACTTTAATAATTATTCTCTCTCTCTCTCTCTCTCTCTCTCTCTCTCTCTCTCTCTCTCTCTCTCTCTCTCTCTCTCATTTATATACCTCTGTGAAGGACATGTTACTCTTGTCTTTGTACCCTAAACAATGTTGCCGCACTGTCACCCGGGTCTTGCTCCTCCCCTCTTTGCCCTGCCCCACCAAGCTCCCCCCCCCCCCCCTCCCAGACCGTTGCATCCCCTCCCCATTATTTCCCCACCAACCCACCACTCTTCTGACTCTTCCTCCCCTTCCCTGATCTTACTCCACCACCCCTGGACCTTTGCATCCCCTCCCAGACATTCCCCCACAAATCCACTACCCCTCTGCGCCCTCCTCCCCTTCCCTGGACCCTTGCATCCCCTCCCAAACATTCCCCCACAAATCCACCATCCCTTTGACCCCTCCTCGCCTTCCCTGATCTTACCCCGCCACCCCTGTACCCTTCTTTCCCCTCCGTGATCTTACCCCACCCAAAGTATATATATTATTAACGTCACCCCAATTGAGCCACGCCCCTTCTCAGATCTTACCTCACTAACCCCACCACGCCCCTCCCACCCTGACTCCTCCAGCCTCCTCCCCATGAGCCATACCTACTCCCGTACCCTTCCATGTCACCAGAGACTCCCCCAGGCCCCTTCCTTCCTCTCTCCTCCTCCCTCTCTCTAGCCTTGACATCCCACGCCCAGACTGTCCCTCTCCTTGCTTGGGGTACACTTCTTGTCCTACCTCACGTGCCCTCCGATTTTACCTGTCAGTCCATGCTCTTTCCCTCCCCTTTCAAATTAGCCACACCACAAGCATACCCTCATTCAGTTGCCGCATCTCATGGCTCTCACCTTCACCACACCCTCTTTTCATTGTCACCTCTACTCTGTTACACCACACCCTCACATCCCTCCTCCCCATGCCCCTCCATACCCCTCCACTGTCATGCCTACCTTCTCTCACCTTCTCCCTCCCTCCTTCCCTCACTTCATCAGTCCCTCCACGATCCCACACTTTCACTCTCTTCCTCTGCCACGTTTGCTGTTATTCATACATACATACAGACATACAGACAGACAGACAGACATGCAGAAATAAATACATACACAGTCCCACTTTCACTACCACCAAAATCCTACTCACTAGTACATTAACCCCACTCCATCACCACTGCCTCTATTACCACCACCACCACCACCACTCCCACTCCACCAGCACGACTTCCACCACTAACACCATCACAGCCTCCACCACTACCCCTCTACTCCACTCCCCACTAACCCACTCCATCAGCACTACCTGTAAATGTTTGGGTATTTTTTTGTAATTTTATCACAATATGTATTTTTTATAAAGTGCTTCAAGGCATATTTTTTAGCTCTAAACTGACAGTTCCTTGTGTATTGTTCATCTCTATAATATGATGAAAATATATTTTCCAGTATTGTACATTATCTAAGTTAGCCTCAATATACTTCAGAAAATGTATATTCTACTGTCAGATACAGTTCTTTAAGAATAAAAGAAAAAAGATAGAATTTATGGGAGTAACAAAAAATATATAAATATATATGCTGTTGTTTTCAGCTGACAAACTCCTACATGCCAGTGTCCTCATTTCTAAAATGATTTTATGGCCTAACACTAAACAAATTCACACCTAATTACCCTTGTCTTTTTAGATTATCTACCTGAAGAAGACTCCTGAGGAAGCTTACAAGCCCTTGATTGGTGGGAACAGTCCACCATTTTGCCCCTTCCGAGATGCAGCTTATGGCATGTCAACATACCATCTCACATTACTGGACTGTCTTCAGGCCATTGACAAAGCTTACAAGCTTGGCTTCTTCAATTTTGAAGACTTTGATGTAGACGAGTACGAATATTATGAGGTGAGGATTGTATTGATCTTGGAATATTGTTGTCAGCCTCTATGTGACTGTGGATAGGAATTGATCACTCATGTTTGATAGCAAATGTCAAGAGTAAGAGGAATGTAATAGTGGACATGGTAAAAAGGGTGAAAAAATGCTAGCTCAAAATTTTTCTCTCATACAGAAAGTACAGAATGGTGACTTCAACTGGATTATGCCAGGTAAGTTCTTAGCTTTCTGTGGACCCCACTCAGAAAGTAGAGTGAAGAATGGCTACACACTCCACTCACCGGAGACGTACTTCAGTTACTTCCGCAAGCACAACGTGACAAGTGTTGTTCGACTCAACAAGAAGATCTACGATGCTGCTCGTTTCAAGAATGCCGGCTTTGAGCATTATGACATGTACTTCATAGATGGCTCTTGCCCCTCAGATGAAATCATGAGAGAATTCTTGAAAGTTTGTGAAAACACAGAGGGAGCCATTTCTGTACACTGTAAAGGTATGTAATATGGTGACTCATTATGAATGTTTTTAGGAAATGTTTATGACTGGTCTTGGAAAAAGTAACAAATATATAAAAAAAAAATTTAATTCATATTTTATTTTATGAATACTATTATTTTGTTGTCTCTTACTTTGGCTACCATGTTAATTTTCATTACCATTTACCTTTTTTTGTTGTAGAAAGTTTTTGTTGTTTTATCTTTAGACAAGGAAATTGGTAGCCAACTGAATGCAGGACTTGTTAGTGATAAGCTGTTGATAGAAAAGGCAAATAAACACTAAGGACAGCTTACTGGCAAGACTCACCAGTAATAACATTATTGTAAATAATTCCAGTCGTCACTGCATGTCATTTTAAGAATCAAACATAGTATAGAGTTTACAATTGTATATTTTCACTTTGTATAATAGCTGGCCTGGGTCGTACTGGCTCCCTCATTGGGTGCTACATGATGAAACATTTTCGCTTCACTGCGGCGGAGGTCATTGCCTGGCTGCGCATCTGTCGGCCAGGTTCTATCATAGGGGGCCAGCAGCAGTGGCTTACCTCGTAAGTTTTCTTTTCTCATTTCTTTTCTACTGTGAGTATATTACTATATTATAACCTTACGTCTATCTTTTTGCATGTGGGTTTTTATAATTTACCCATTATGTTTGCTGTCTGTTTATCTTTCATCCATCTGTTTTATATGAAGTTTGAATCCTGGTCTAGTTGACAGTCAATCAGTTTAACTGTCCTGGATGGGACATTAGCAAAAAAAAAATAGAGCATTAACTCACCCCTATGGGACTTAACTTTGGCTGTTTGGATGATGCAGTAAATTTGCATCTCAAAGTAGCTGTATATAAGACCCAAATTTTCACCTGCTGCATGTCTCCTAATTTTACTTAATTGTGTTTTGACACTCATATACTGACCAACTGAGAATGGCCATTGTGATACTGAACTACACTGAGGAAGTGATGCATGATACAGTATTTTGTACAGATGAGTCATGTGTCATAATGAGAATCTTTTATATTTTATATTCATATATTATGAACTACAAAGGCTTTTCAGCATTTTATTATTTCCAATTTACTAAGGCATGTCATTTATTATTGGTGCAATTTTTCAGTGACTTAGAGTTCATATTGAAACTAGAAATTAACCTCTGTTCTTTCATTTTAATGCAATGCTTGTCTTTACAGAGGGGTTCCCACTACAGCACCAGATGAGTTTGGATAATCTATTTCATGTCACATTTTTCTTGCAATACAGAAAACAGTCATCACTATGGCTGGAGGGAGACATTTTCCGAGGACGGAACAAGAACCAAAACCTGAATAAGAAGTTTCAGTATGGGATTTACAGCATTGCTTACCGTGACCATGTGGCAAATCTTCGTAACAACCGGAACAAAAACAACTGCAATAACCAGAATCAAAAGAAACAGGTAAGCTAATTTACTGAAAATTATTTGTTTACCCACATTATTTGCACCTATCAAATGGTGCTCAGATTTGAAAACTTACTCACCGCTCAACACGGGAAAACAAGTGTACATAAATGAAAATTCTTTACCTTTATTGAAACCACTGTAGCTCATTGCTTTCTCATTTTATTACATGGTATCTTTTTGAGTTATTGGTAGTAATATGATTAAGATGAGTGAGAGCATGGAAGGGAAGCTAACCAGAACCACTATAACTTAAAGCATAGGACTAAAGTATAACCTTTTCATTTCAGGTTGTATCCACGTCATCTGATGAAGAAATTGAGCGTGAGGAGAATGTTCAGAGGGTGCTGAGTGGAGTAGACACTCTGAAGCTGGATGATCACATTGCCCACACAGACAATCATGAAAAGTATATTGAGGTGAGTTTTTTTTTCACTTCATTATCCTCTGTAACAGGGTCTGTATTGACACATCTCTGAACACACACACACACACACATATATATATATATATATATATATATATATATATATATATATATATATATATATATATATATATATATATATATATATATATATATATATATATATATATATATATATATATATGTATGTATGTATGTATGTATGTATATATATACTTGAATGGTGAAAAGGTTGCTGTTCACATCTTCAGTAATTGAAATTAATATTTTGGGGTGCATGGTTGAGTTAGTCTTCATTGGGAGTTTAAGCTACATCTTATAATGTTTTCTCTTACAGGATGTTGCTAATAGCAATGCTAACACCAAAGATTCCGAGACACGGATCATAAATGGCCTTACTCAGGGAGACAGATTAAACCAGCTGAAGGCCTCCCGGGCCCACTCCAGATCTGCCACCACTGGGCGTGTCCAGTAAGTTCCTTATTAAGACTTCCAGATGGGCACTTGGTGTAAATATATAAAAAGCAAACCCCATTTTTTCAGACCTGAAGCTTGTTCATAGATTTAATAAATATAAAGGATAGTAAACCTTTTAATATGGCACCTCCAAGATCAAGTACAAATCATTTTATTATTTTATTATTAGAAACCTAAGTTTAATTTGTGTCTGAACCTTAAAAAGTGAAAACATGTTCCTCTCAGCAAACATATAAACTTGAGAAAGAGTGGTCCTTCTTTGTGTGTGTTAAAATGAAATATACATTAAAATGTTGTAACAGAGCCAGTCATTATTTTGCTTATGAACACCAATAGTTCATCACTGCAGTGAGCATGTGTGTATGAGAGTGAATAGTAGAGAATAAAACACATTAGTGGTAATGATCTTTGTAGTATATGTAATGGAATTTAATGATATGTTGAAACTGGTAGTCGATAATTGTTTGTTTGAAATGGACCTGGTCTGTTCACGCATACTTCTTTATTTATACATGGTGTAGATTTAAAGCATACAGTTTTTCAAACTCCAATAACATTACTTTATTAAGGAAGTATTGAAGCTCATGTTAGAATAGCTGGTGGTGAGATTTTAAGGGAAACAAGACATTTTAAGATTGTTTGTGATCATAGCAGAGGATGGTTTGCTATGCTAGTTTGGTTGTACCGAGAGAAAGGGGAGGATGAACCCTGAAGAGAGTTAACATACGTAACGGAGGAGAAAGCAGACAAGGAGTGTCAGCTTGGAAAATATGGCTTCTGAAATGATTAGCCATGGTGGGGGGGATGCCAAAAAGCTCATGAATGATAGGCTGTAGTAGATTTCTTTATTTATACAGAATTTAGATGATGGATTTTAGCTTTTAGGAAAAGGGCAAGAATACTGACAGGAGAAGGAGAGAGTTATATATACAATGAGTCCTTGCCATTTGTGAAAAAAAAATCATGTCCCAAAGATCCTACAAATTTAAATAAATTATTAATAATTCCTTGCTTGTGAGGTCATTAGGACTTTATTGTTTGGATGAAATCACAAAATCACTAAGTACTTGATTCAATGGGGTTTCCTAGCAATTTCCTTTATCAAACTTTTATTTGTGTTGATACTAATCTTTCTTACTTGGTGCTAACACTTCCACCTGTCCATTAATAACAAGGGGACAGGAGGAGACAAAGGGCCGTACATATTACTAAACATTTCATCTCCAAAGTTCACCTATTTGACAAGGCTTTCCTAGGAGTTTGGGGCATTTACAGAAGTAGTTTTATGACCCTGGTGGTAGTCTGACCCTTCTTCTGTACCGTGAACCTAAAGAACCACTCATTAGAACCCGATTGATTCCCTCTTTGACCTTTAGAATTAGTTCATGTGAGAAGCCAAAGTGTCTTATAATACCAACCAAAGTGTCTATGTTTATCTCCACAATATATGTTTTTCTACACTTTTAATGGGGCAACGGAAGTAAATTTAATTGAAAGCATGTGTCAGGGTGAGAAAAGGAGTGCCAAATTGTAGGATGCTATTATCCCTAAGATTTAGTATTGCACAAATGACAGTAGCTTTGTCTCCTCATTCGTCTGCTATCCCTCATCAGTTGACAGAAGTAAAGAAAGAGGGATTCAGAGTCTAACATGGACAATGGCATGCAGCTAGACATGCCACCATTCCACTACCATGATGCTGCATACACCACCTCACCACTAATGCTGCTGCTCACCAACACACCACTCCCGGGCTATTACACACATTACCTCACTACCACATACACCACTAGCACCATGCTCACACACAAATCTCTTTTGGATCTGGACGTGGTTTAAATTTTGAGTGTGTTTAGATTTTTTCTGACTTATATGTAATTACTTTATTAATTTTTCTTCATGCAGTTAACCCGGTAGCAGCGGGGATCATGTTTCTTAATGGTCCCTCCAAGCGAGAGAAATGAGAAAAAAATCGCCCCTCACACAAACCATTTCATAATATATATCAAAGCATTTGTGATCAGATTATGTATTGTCTATTTTTGGGGGTTTATATCATGGCACAAATTTGGCCCGTTGCTGCTACACGGTAAAACCACAAATTTGTCCCGTCGCTGTTACCAGGTTAACTAAGAAATAATAAAAAAATCCCAAATTGTAGAACCACAAAAACCAGGGACCCATTGAACTTTTGTCTCATCAACATTTTGATTATCCTTTAGTTCTAAATTAGAGGCTATAATAAGACAAGGGAGCTCATAGTACACAATTGAGATTATTACTGCGAGTATGGTGTGCAGGCTAAGTTTCATTCGTTAGTTTCAGATCCAGAATCAGGTCTGGCAAGAATGTCAACTGTCTCCTTAAGTGTTTGATATTCACATTGGTGGAGTTATGGGAGGGATTAAAGACCAGAATGTGAGGAGAGGTATAAAGATGGTAGAGATTAAAAATAGTTGGAATATTTCACGATGCATCAGTTCTCTCAGCAGAATCAGAGGTGAGCCCATACAGGCTTATTAGTAGATATGTGTGAATTCAGAGGCATGAATGTCTGTGTAGGGATAAGCTAATGGTAGAGTAAAAGAAAGGAAATGCAAGAGCTGTAACAGAAATATATGGTGAAGTCCATAAAGTGAAGTTTAAATCTACGTATATTTGTAATTTGTTAATGTGGTAGATGGTAAGGTGAAATGAAGTACAGTGTAGCAGTAGAAGGAAAGGGAGTTGCTGAGAGGGTAAAAATTCTTGATTAATTATAAGATGGGAAAGTATGTAGCAAGAAGTATTTGCTAAGGAATCTTTCTAAGAACCCTTTTTTGATAAAATGATAGGTAAGAGGAAGTTCCCTTGTATTATGTAAACAAGTCAAGAGCCATGAAAGATGTCACACATTAGGCCTGGCAAGACCTCCAGAGGCATAAAGGTGATTCATCTAATTCATTACACGAGGCGGAGATGTTGATGCCTCACACCTGAGTCAGCTGCATTCAGTGGATAAATTAATATGCCACTGAAGGAAGCATCACATAAAAACAACAAATGCAGCCCACAAACTTGAATTTTCAGGCTATTAAGCTTGGCATATTCATCACTCCAGTCTTAAACGCATCATCCAATAGGTAAGGTCCATTAGCTACTCTGATCCACTATCAGTCATACTGTGAGACCTATATATTTCACATCATTTAGTAGAAAACCATCCACACAAAAGTGGAAATCTTCACTGATGTCTCCGTCCCTTACTTTGTTTGCGGAGTAGTATTTGCCCATGTTGAACTTGAAACTGTCCTCTGTCTAGATTCACTAACAACTTGGCTTCTAAAGTCTACTGTTGTTGAGTGAACTTTATTCTTCTCATACATGTACACAGCTTGGTTACTTCTAGCTGGAAAATTGTTCAGTATCATACCTTCTCATTTTCACATGTGAATTTTTCCAAAGCTGCCTTAAATGACTGTAGTGCCTCAAGCTTCTGTCTTAAATAGTGAACGGTTAGACCCAAAACTTTTTCAGGTGGACTTTCCGTTGTTACAGTCATCTCGGGCTTTCTTGCATGCTTCCTGTGAAGAGTTGGTCTGTGTGTGTTTGTGTGTATGTGTTCATACGGGTGGGTGGGCAGGCGTATGGGTGTGCAGGCGTGTATACATGTGATTCACTATGGTCTAATCACATGCTAGACTCTAGGATGTGATCAGAGCTAGAGTCATTATTGTCATCCAGTACACTACCTGAATGAGCTTGGAGCTCAGGTGATGGATCTATGGATACGATTGGAAGTTCATATCATAATCACATCTGGGAAGCAGAACACATCCCTCAACTGACACCTGGTATGACTATTCACTGCTGGCCAGACAGGGGACACAAATTAATGGAGACTGCCCATCCATCTCCACTCTGCCTGAGAATCAAACGCGGGACGTCTCAGCTGTGAGGCGAATGTGCCAACCACAGAGTTGTGTGTGTGTGTGTGTGTGTGTGTGTGTGTATTTGGATTTGGAATGGTTGGGATTTGCTCCTCACATTATGTAGTCTATATACTATCACAACAGCATTCATTATATACAGTACTCTTTTTCATCTTTTTGCATTTATTCATAGTAGTAGTTTAATCTAGGGGGCTCGGTTTTGTAGTGCTTATGTATCCAAGCACTTTCTTTGCATGTTCCACTAGTATCAGACATACATAGATTATAAATAGTGTTGACAGTAATAGCTGCAGCAGCAACAGTAGCAAATTTTGTAGCAGCAGCATTATTTTAGTATAGTAGTAGTAGTAGTAGTAGTAGTAAAAGCACTGACAAATCATTAATAGTAGTACATCAGATGTGTTTTTAAATGTGTAGTTTCTAGCGTCTGATGCTGCTGCTCCTTCATGCTCTTTTTCCCTCGTCAAAATAGATACAAAAATACCTGATCTAAGTGTGGACAGGGTCAAAAGCATAATAATAAATTGATGGAAATATTGATTAGCGTAACTATTTTCTAGTAAAGTGTACTGTGCTGTAGACACTGTCTTTACTGGTGGTTTACTGTTGAATGATTCACATGCATATTTAAGGAGTGGAACTTAAATAACCAAGTTAAGAACTACATGAGAAGACAAGCAGGATTTAGGTATGAAGAATAGATGACTTTTTGAAAACACTGCATGAAATTGAATATTACAAAAAGGACCATTCTTTCCCTGCCATGTTTTTCCATTGTGCTATTCTTTCCATAAGAGCAGCTTGCTCAAGTCATGTATACCATTGCTCGCCCTGTGAGTTGAGAATTCTTTGACAGCCTGCCTTGCCTCTGTGGAAAATGGGTTTATGATATCACTTGCAACAGATACCATGTTGCAGGGCAAACTATCTAGATTTTTTATAGTTGTCAATGTAGTTGATACAATTTTTTTTTTTTCAGTTAGTGAGTAATCATTTGATTCAGTGAACCTACTAAAGAGACCCTTCACTGTGCTGATGTTTATTAATTTACAGATATATTAATTAATTCATTAATTTATTTATTTATGTTTCTTAGTATACCATTGAGTGCCATGCTAGTATTAGGCTTCTTAATGGCTGCTTGGAGTGAGTCATCCTCAGCTGGTAGGAACTGAAGTTAGAGTTTCTCTTTCTCTTGCTGATACATACATGCAGCTACACTGTTTATGATGACAAAGAAGTCTTACATGAAAAGCATTAATTGTTTGAATGAGTAGCCAGCCACTGGAAATGTTCCACAATTTGTTTTAAGACAGTTGTGCTGATACTTATTTTTTATATATATTGATTTTACTAATATTGTGTTCATCATCTACTTTTTCTTTTCCTTTGTAAGCATGCAAACTTGAGCATGACCATTTTTTTGTTTATGTATGTCACTGGCCCTCCTCAGGCACTTTGATAGACACTCTTCTTGATGTATATATTTGTATACATTTTGAAAGTAGTTGTGTCTTGGTTTACATATTTCTTATTCTTAACTGTAGACTTCAGATTTCTCAATGTTATTTTGTAACAGTATTGAGTGAGTTTTGATTTCAATAATTTCATACTTCATGGCATGTAATGATTGTGTACTTAAATATGAAATTTGAGATATGCTTGTTGCTGGTATAAAAGCACTCAAAACAAGTAACTGATGAGCTAAGCAATGCCACCATATGATATGCAGTGATGAAAATATTAGAGGCAATTTAAAAAAAATCAAATTGAAGTTTTCAAGCAAGCAAATAACATTATATTTTCTCCAGTATTGACATTGATTAAAAGCCCAGGAATATAATGCAATATTACATAACATGGAAGGAAAGTATATGATTTTATTATGTTAATATATTTGTGATAATTAGTTTATTCGTTCTTAGGGATTGCCACACACAATAAATGCATATGTTTAATATTAGATGTAACAACATTGTTGTTGCAGCCTTGAAGATAAAGCCCACGTGCGTACAAAGTCCACGCCTTTGGGCAGTGGCAGTGGTGGTGGTGGTAGTGGGCGGGAGGCAGTGTTGTCACCACTGAAGGCTGGCAAAGTGTCCACCCTCACCTCAGCCCACCGGGACACATCACGTAGGCCCATAAGAACCACCACCACAGCCACAACTAAGAGGTGAGAGTGCTATAGAGGACTTTGAGTAGAGTTAAGGGGATCTAGGTTCACCATGCTCACACATAATTTCACTTCCATGTTTGTCATTCATAAAGAGTGGTCAGATTCACACAAGTATGTTAGTGAAAAAATATTATATATTTATGAACAGGAACTTTGCAGTAATTTGAAGCTGATTTTTTTGTCAGAACTGCTTTTGTAATTTCAGGTGTAATTACAGACATAAGTGAGATTCATATTCACTCTTATTGAAGGTAGCAAAGCAGTTTAATGTCACTACTTGTCAGGATTGTCATTTATTAATCTATACGGATTCCTGACATAAGTTGTTAACCAAACTGTATGAATTATATTGAATGTGACATATTTACAGACAGACTTTCTTGTCTTCTTTTGCGCAAGACATGCATGGCTGTTAGGATCAGTGTACCGGGGATCTGGCCATCGAGGGAGCAAGGCACGTGGGGTTCTTCATTCCCCAGGGTCCACACACAACTCAGTGTCTTCAGTGGGGGCCAGTCAAGGCCCTGACAGTCACTCTTTGTCTCAAAACCTGCCAAGAAAAAGTCACTTAACCTCTTCCTCAACAACAACTTCAAACCCTCTTACAAAAACGACAGTACATGGCTCTTTTTCATCATCAAAAGTGTCTCTAGCCTCTGCTTCTTCCTGCCTTTCTTCCTCTTATGCAGGTGACAATCAGTATCACAGACCCAGCAACACCACTTGTACAAGACTCTCAACAAATACTGTGGACAATGGCAATGTAGGGGAACATCCTCAGATAGAAAATAACAATTTTGAACAACACGAACAAGACAATGGCGGGTTAGGCCTCAGAGGAGATGACAGCTGTAGGAATCAAAGTTCTGGGGCTGCCAACCGCTCCCGACTCCCTTCTTCATCGTCATCATCTGCCATACACAGCAAACTTCCAGTCTATCGCGTAGTAAAGGGAATAACAAATAGTAATCAACTTTTTCACTACCGTTTCTCTCCTGTGTAAGTTAGATGTTTAGTGATTAGTGATTTCTTTTTTGCATGTTTCTGTACTCCTTATTTTTCAGGGTTGCTCGTCTCTTTTACTGCAAGTGCACTTTTTAAATAGTTTGTTCTTTGAGTGGACATCAGTATATTGATTTTCATTGCTTTTGTATGTATCTTATATTATTCATTCAATGAGTAATTTGCATGATTTTGATTATAGTTGTGCTTTGATGATGTGCATTGGCATGTAATTTCAGGTGATGTTTGTGGTACAGTAGGCTCATCAACAGCACATTTTCACTCGGCTCAAAGCTAGTTCACTGGTTTCAAGCTGTGCTTAAAGTTTTGGTACTTATAGCTTAATTTTGGATTTGCAGTATATAAGGCTGAGCAAGAAGTTGATTCCCCATTATCCAAGACTGAAAAGAAGAGAATGCATAATTTTTAAGCATTGCATTTCCATATATATATATATATATATATATATATATATATATATATATATATATATATATATATATAGATATATATATATATATATATATATATATATAAAATGTGTGTGTGTGTGTGTGTGTGTGTACCATAATTGCCGGTAGAAAAGACGCACCTCTGCACAAGACAAGGATATTTTAGGTGATTTTTTAATACCTGTTAATTAATTTTAATGTTGCAGCAATGCTTTCGTTGCTTTTCCACCATGGTTTTGAACTCGGTGGACATTTTATAGTAACAAATGTTAAGGAATGCACTAAGGTAGCCCTACTCTGCCTTTAACCAGATCAGCCAGAGAATCACTGACAAGATGTGAAACTGTTTTTGGCTACGATATTTTGTGCATCCATGACCTGCCACCAGGGTGTAGCACCATCACTATTGTTTTGTTTTGCCATGCTCACAATAATGCAAATGGCTGACGGGAGGCTGAAGTTAGTTACGGTAATACTCCTCTTAATACTTCTATGGGCTTTTTTTGTTCAGATATTAAGCAAATGTTTTTGGAGTTAACACAGTCGTTAAATACCATAAAGCAAGACATGCTGGGCATGTCTCATGAGGGTTATGTATGCTGGGGAGGGAGGTGGTGTGAGCAGCCTTCAGCTACAACTTCCAATGTGCCATAAGCCATTATTTACGGCACCTCTTCAATAAATTTGCCGTAAGCTTGTGGCACCAAATTGTGATGATTTGGCATGTTTTTCATTTTTTCATTATGAGTAATATTACCAGTAATAATTTGTGTGCCTTAAGCACCTTGGACCTTAGGCGCTCGGACTACATTGCATTAGACGCTGGGTAATTTTTTTATACTTTTTTGAAATCCTACCTGTCCTATCCTATTCATCCTATCCTGCGTCCTGTCTGCCGGCAGATATATATACACACACACACACACACACACACATATACATACATTAACACATAATATAATATGAAATGCAATGCACAATGGCAAGAAATTCTTTTATACTCATTCACAAGCAGTTTTCCATACGATGAAGCTAAGAAGATGAAGGAAGAATTCAGTTGGTTCTTTATCGTACTTGAACCTCCAGATTTTTTGCTATTTCCACTTTAAGAATGGAGAATATATCAGCAAGGATTAAGGAAATGGTAAATTTTTGGGAAACATCACACAAATTTTGCAGATGATAATTTTTCTGATAAATTACTGTTTTTCAATAATGTATCTACAGTCTCCTGATTTTTTCCTCCACCCCATATGAAAACCTGATGAATTTTTTCTCAATAAGTAAACAAAAAAAAGACATACATATTAACTTTATGTATCCTAGATGATAAGCCACATTTTTATTAGTTTGGGGTGATTATTTTGTGGAGAGCGTATGATTTTCAAAAAGGAAGGCAGAGAGTGGTAGTGAAATCACTGATCAGGTGGATTGATGAGATTGAGGAGTACATGTGGAAGAATTTAGAAGTGTGATGTGAAAAGGGAATATATGAATAGGGAGGATTGGAAACCTTTTTGCAATCCCCTCAAGAGGAGTTCCTTTGGGTAACATGGTTTGAGAGCTTTAGATGGGTAGATTGACAGGTTGTAAGATTTTCTTGTTACATGATAATATGACATTTCACGATGTTACTGTAATCGAAGGTGATAAATTTTAATGGTTATGTTCACAAAGTAGTCAGCAGAGACATGGTGACTATAAAATCAATATTGATGACTGGAATCATTATACACAGTGATTCATGCTTGATGGGAAGATTTTCTTTTCTATCTTGCATTGACATAATGATCTGTGGCATCATCATGAACCAAGTATTAGAATGAATGCCGTTCATATTAGTATTGAAGTAAGTGACAACAGAAACACAATGACAATTTCAGTTTATGACATTATTTTGTAGGTGTGTGTGTGTGCTGGATCTTAGAATATCATGCTGACGACAACCCTGATAACGAGTTGTCAAAGTCAAATTCTCTGGTTTGAGAAGTAATGTTGCTATATTATTTAATTTAATTAGTAAGAGTGATATGATTTTAGAATTCCACAGATATCTTAAAGTGAGAAGAATAATAGCTACTTTTACCTACAAAGTTTGTGTATAAACTTGTGTATCAACTAAAGCAAATCCCTAACTAGTGAGAAGATGATTAAATCAAATTAAATTAGGCTCATGTATTAACTTTCCTCTGTACAAAGGCCTTTTCTATTGCTAGAGTGATGTCCAAAAAACTCATGGATGGCAAGAATGGCAAACAATACCTCGTGAAGGGTCAAGGGGTTTGAAAAAAATATTTGCTCACTGCAATCTCATAAATACACCCCCGCCATTTGTGAGGGCCTTTTCACCCCCCTAAATTCAGGAGTAGCAAAAATATGAAAAATATATCATGTGGAGGTGGTGGTAAAATATATTGGTAAAGTTACAAAGTCACTACACGTTTCATTGTACAGGGATCAATAACAATTTTCTCCACCTTATTTCTAATTATGCTTTCACCAAAAATCCTTAATTAGTGTTTGACATTTTTGTTTATCTATTAAATATGACTAAGACAGAAGACTCAGAATAATGTGATTACCTCCTTGAGCCACATTTGACCACATTTATATTGGAGCCACAGAGATAAACACAGTTGGTTTAAGTTCTCTCCTGTCTTGTGAGAGTACCACCTGACTAGAAAGAACCTGCCAAAGGATGCTTGGGGGCCACGGTCACAGTCAGCAAGGCATGAGTGGCACTGGGCAGAGAAAACAGAGAATAAACACAGGGACAGTGTGGCAGGAAGTGCTATGTTCGCACACTCTGTGGCCTTACATATAATGTGCCTAACTTGAATTTTGCTTAAGATTTTTCCCCATCTCCCCTGCTCCCTTTCTTTTGTCAACTCAGGCTGTCAAGGAGTGCAAATCAAAAAAGCACAACTGACAACCTTTTTCTTGCCATTATTCCCTGTTGTCCTCATGTGTGTTTACATCATGAAGATTTCAGATATTACATATCATCCACTTGAAAACAATACATTCAGAGGGTAAGATCATTTTTACAATCAAACACATTCTATTAAGTTATTCATGTTTGTTTCTTTTTGCATTTTTTTCTACAACCCCATTTTATAGTGAAATTCTCTGTGGCATGAAAATAATTAGAATAAAAAGCAGCACAATAAATTATATCATCTGACTTTTAGCATATTTTTGCTACTGAGGGATTAGCTTCACCTCCACTCTGCCTTTGTAAGACACAAAGTGTCATATTGATGATTATTATGCCCAAGATAAATTACAGTAAGCAGCCACTCCATATTCCAAGATACAGTTATGCCAGACATACATAAGTAAAACTTAGCTGATTGGGTGTTTATCTTAAGCAACATACTGCCATTTAGATGAATTTACTAAAAATGATTAGATCACTGGATCTGAACCTGGAGTATGTACCCCAAGAGTTATATGAGGGAAATTTGTGGGTATGACAGTTCTCAAAATACTGGGGTTCAGAGGTAGTAGTACAAAATCCTCTTGTATATAGCATCTCATACAAATTTATTCATAGTTACCTGAGTAGACTTTAGGAAAAAAATCATTCTGGGTGACAGGGTTCATCACCACTCGGGAAAAACCTAAAGGGGTACCTACAGGAGTGATGAAAAGCTTGAGAACCACTGGTTTAGAGCCTTCAAGAGTACTGCCTTGCCAGCATATAGAAGATGCTCATGTCACCTTGGTAGCGGGTTATGTGCCTGTTCACAAGAGGGCTCTTAACATGCACAAGGCAGGTGTAAAGGGCACCCACTCTTTAAGAACCATCTTAGTTTGTGTGCAAGCAATGACCTTAGTCTTTATAATTTATATGTATTATCTATTTTATCATGTTTTTCTGATACAAATTTTCTCTCCTCTCTACTTTCATTTAGTATTTTCTCCATGAATGTTTTTTTATTTGTCCATATTTAAAATGGAGAAAAGTAGACAGGATGTTTAGGTATCAAACAGAACCAACTGAATTTTCTCCTCTGTCTTTAACTTTGTTGTTTGAGGAGAATGAAGCTAGTTGATTGGTTACATTGTGATTCCCTGTCAATGTGAATGTGAACGAACGTCCTGGCGAATGGCAAAGTGTTGCTTGATGTATGAGTTACCTATGTATATGATCAGATTGGTTATCTGCTAATATTTCATCTCAGCTAAGAGTCTACAAAAGAGATTTTCAAATACCATTTTTTTCCAACAGCCGAAACACCACCACGATCACCAGCCGCTCCACGAAAGCTGCCCTCGTCAGATGACTACCAATACTGCCCACCACCACAAAAAGCAAGATTAACAGGAAAACTACAGAAGCAATCACAGTATCATCAGAATCATCATCACCAACTTCCCCTGACACCAACACCTCCATTATCACCAACAGCCACAGCAAAACTTCTGACAAGAAATATCGAAGCACTGCCATCAGCAAGCTTGGTTCCGCCGAGGACTCCACCTCCCACTCCGACACACCCTGCAAGCCGCAAGCTTCCACAACCAACTCCAGTCATGATAAAAAACAGGATGCCTCTGCAGATGACTCAAGTGACGAAGAGGATAAAGTCTTGTCCAGCTCTTCCACTCCCGAGGGAAAAAGTTCTTCATCAGAGCTCAGGCACACTGCCAAGAGTACCAAAGGTACTACCAAATCTTGGTCACCTGCGTCTGTGTCAGAGAGTAGGCCTAGAAGGGAGGGGAAAGTGTCTAGATCAGCTCCCCCAGAGTTGAAGCGAACCACCTCAGTGGACAAGAAAGTAACTAGAAGTGCTCTAGGAACAAACTTTCGCAGATCTGGTAGAAGTGCCACTCGTGATATGGGAGGGAAGAAAAGTGGTGGTGGGTTGAAAAAGCGTTCACATAGTCCATCCAATAGGGAGCCTGGGAGGAGCCTTAAAACACGGAAATCTCGCAGCAGGGTCACAAGTCCAGAACCCATACTGGGCAGTGATACATCTGAGAAGAGCAAACTAGAGAAGAACAATAGAGAGGGAGGAAATGGCAAAAAGAAGGGCTCCCAGACTCATATCACAGAATATTACACCATCCGAAAGGAAAAGAGCACCTACAAAGTAATAAGAACATTACCTGATGACCCCCCCAGTGACAAGAGTGCTACCCTAAGAAGCTGGAGTGACGAGCATAAGAGAATTGGAGGTTCCGGAGGAATATCCACTCGCCGCACACGACACCTTATCAGTGAGTGACGGTACATTGTGTCTTTTGTATGTGTTAGCTTGTTATCAAATTCCTGTTAAGATTTGTACATATGTAGCTTTTCATCTAACTACTAGAACAGTGCAGGGTTCTGAAATACATTAAGCAGTGTGTGTGGGTGTGTGCATGCATGTGTGTGTGTGGGTGTGTATACATGTGTGCATGTGTGCAGAGAGAGAGAGAGAGAGAGAGAGAGAGAGAGAGAATTATCTTTCATATATGGCCTTTTTATAGCTATAAAAGAATTTCTCAAATAGATAAATTTTGTAAAACTAAAGAAGCAATTTCAATGAAAATATTTATATGTATTATGTTGTAAGAAGCTGATGTGTGTATGGCTGGTTTCTTGTTAGTAAAGTGTTGTGCCATGTTGGTGTACAAATTACATAGGTATTAGAGTTCTGAAATATTTCAATAATTATAATACACACACACACACACACACACACACACACACACGCACACACAGGCTCTTTTCCTGTATTTCACAACTAGGTAAACCCACACACACACACACACACACACACATTAGAAATTTAATAAGAAAAATTATTCTTTTTAGTAAGGTTGGCAATAAGTGAAGTAATGATTGTTAAATCTGATTGGTTGTTAATCCTCATCATCCTCACCATCATTTTCTTCACACACATTTCACTCCCAGAAGTATAGTGGATACACAAAGTAGTATGTGATACCAAACTCGAGTATTGTCTGGGTGATGTCTGATGGCTTCTTGAACTCACTCTCCACACTAGCAGAACATCAGCGTACTGGATTTGAATTTATTTTCAAATAAGTTAACAGTGATTAAAGGTTGATAACTTGAACATTATTTTCATTTGGTTACATCATAAGCTGTGTACATATTACAGTTGGTAAAAATATCACTTTTTCAAATTAAATC
The DNA here is from genome assembly GCF_024679095.1 of Eriocheir sinensis. Lineage (NCBI taxonomy): Eukaryota > Metazoa > Arthropoda > Malacostraca > Decapoda > Varunidae > Eriocheir > Eriocheir sinensis. The sequence continues at coordinate 3,005,326 of NC_066548.1, forward strand.
ATATTTACATTCACTGGTAAATCTTCATATTGTTTTGTGTAAAAGTTTGTATCCTAATTGAACTATTTTATAAATATTATTCATGAGAATTGCTTTGTCAGGAGAAACTGTTCTTCTTTTGGTAAATTTATATTCCTTGCTGCCTCCTGGGAACAATGCCTGAAAAGTAAAGATTATTCTTTTTGATCTATGTGAATTCATCTGTAAACTATTTCAGAATTTTAAAAAAATTCTTTGTGACTACATTACTGAAGCTGAATGTGTTGAAAACTGTGCCAGATTAACCTATTTTTTGTTCTTCTATGATCTTTATCTTAACCCCTTCATTACTGATGAATACCCATTGTAATTCATGGAAAATTTGGCTGATGGACCAATGCATCACTCCCATAATTCATAATTACACTGACAACACACAGGGCTTTATTTTGTTGGTTTGTATGATTTTCATGACTTGTATCAACAAGTTGGCGAATTGGCAACTAACCATCAGTGCTTCTCTGCACAGGAAATTATATCTAATAAATTTTATCTCACTTAAAACACATCTCGTGAAGTCATTGATACTTGGTAAAACAAAAGTACATATCTGAAAAGCCTAACCATTTTCTTCTTGACAATCAGTTCAGAATAACATGCAATACATATCTTTGATAAGACTCATATAGGACTTTTTTTTTTTTTTTTGAGAAACTCTGTAAGTCAGTTTCTACTTAAATGAAAAACTGCTGCTTCCAAATAGGACTTTATCAGAAATGAAAGCACACACACACACACACACACACACACACACACACACACACACACACACACTCTATATATGATGTCTAGTTGACTTTGATAGGTTTAAAGCAAAAGTCAATTACCCAGCTCACTCATTAGATGTTGATTTTGTCTCTGCATTTTTTACTTTCCTTACTTTACAGTTACTTTCTTATTCTTCACATCCATGTCTGCTCATCGAGGGGACTGTTTGGTCTCTATATATATATATATATATTTTTTTTTTTCTCTTGATGCCCTTTCATGGATCTCAGTAATAATAATAATAGTGATGATAATAATAATAATAACTTGTGGTTTGTACACATATGCAATTCTCTTTATGTGACCAAAGATTTCTCATGATTTTTTTTCATTTGATGAAAACTGTAGATTTAGATTAAAATTGTAATAAGTCTGGCACTTCATTTTTTTATGTTTTAAAAGTCAAGGTGTAGGAAGTCATGGCTGACTCGTATGAGTGCACTAACAAAACTTTGTTTTGTTTCAACCTCTAAACAATGTTTAGAAATTGAAAGTAAGCAATAAAATATTTAGAGGAAAAGGATGACAACAGTGATGAAAGATCTGTGGTTGGCAAGTTTATATTATATTTTTATTTATTTATTATGAGAGGGTATTGGGAATGAACCATATGTCATTTTAGAGAAACTCACATGCAGTTACCATGAAAAATGCTATATATTAGTCACTGTTAAAGAAGAAAACTATTTTATTATAATTATCAGTTTTATTTTAAAGACTTGAAATATTGCTAGGAACACACACACACACACACACACACACACACACACACACACACACACACACACACACACACACACACACATATATGGATATGGAGACGGGACCACACGAGTGTAAGCCCAGGTCCTGTAAAATTACAACTAGGTAAATACACACACACACTTTATAAGCATATTTATAGAATAGCAAAAGTGCTTGGTGCAGTTTATTTGAAAGTTGTATTTGATGTCATAAGGAGATAAGAAAAATTACTTCTCGATAGACAGCTATTGGTGGGCAGTTATTGGATGTAGCTATGGTTCTTTATATATATATATATATATATATATATATATATATATATATATATATATATATATATATATATATATATATATATATATATATATATATATATATATATATATATATATATATATATATATATACGTGGTTGAAAATTTAACGGAGGTGGCTATATTGTAAAGATTCCAGATTTGAAGGATGACGTACATTTTTTATGTATTACACTTTTTTTTTTCAGGATAACTTCAAGTCTGTTCAGAAGTATTTATCCATGTTTTTTTTCCTTGTACAGATATATCCATAACTGATCTCTTTCACACAATTAATAATTAATGAATGTGAGGCTTTATTGCTTACAGTGCTGCACATTTTTTTTTCTAAATTTATTTTTAATATATATTTTGTATACACTGGAGTGTAATTCTGTTGCTTTTATGCTGCAGGTTGTAAATTTAGGGAATTTAAAGATCAATTGGTGGTTCTTGTAAGGCTTTTTAAGTGAGTGCTTGTGTTCATACTGGAGACACCCTTGTTACAGGGATGCACTAGTGCTAGTGTATAACTTCACTGTAGCATATGTTAAGGTGTAGTTATAATAATTATATTTTTTAATAGAGAATAACATTTTTAGATTCTAGATATTTCTCTTAGGTTATGCTTGTGTAAATAAGTTCAATGTAAGTGTACATAAAGTCCTGTAGTGTGCCTGGAGTTCAAAGATAAAAATATGAAATGTTTTAAAATATTCAAATAAATTTTTGGGAAGGTTTTTATAGACATAAGCATAATCAATGTTAGACACGAATTTACAGTAATTTTAAATTTTGCTTTATGCAACAATGGATTTTCATATGATTTTTATACTGAATTTTTACAATTTGTAAATTGAAAATGCTTTATCTTGAAGGAGACTGCAAATAACATTACCTTTCTGTCTTGTAACAGAAGAGCAAGATTGAAAATTTTCATGCAATAAGAAGGCTTGTTAACTGAATTTGATATGTAATTAAATCACTATAGAAAGATGGTTGTTTTGAACCCTCTCTTTGGGTCTGTAAGCCTTTTCATAATGTACGTACACCTGTTTATTTGAGAACACCTTGTTTTGTACCAGCATGCATCTCTCCCTCCTCATAATGTTCCTTGACATGTGACATTGATTTTTTAACCTAATTTTACACTTGAAATATATATATATCTATATATATATATATATATATATATATATATATATATATATATATATATATATAGATATATTTATATATATATATATATATATATATATATATATATATATACTGCAATCTTTATTGCATGTCATCTTTTAAATTAAAACAAGCAAGCATCATTTTCAAATATTATATTTTTCCAATTCATAAGTTATCAGTAATTTTGCTCACATACTTTCTTAAGTTATGGTTGTCTATCTTCTTATGAAGTCAAGCCACCTGCTTAGTAATGCAATCATTCATTCTTCTTCACTTTGTCTTTATTATTATTATTATATATAATAATTATATATATTTTTGTTGATGTCCATACCAATTATGGTTACTAGTGGTGCATTTTCCAAAAATATACATTTGTATTAATTTTTCAAACAATTTTCATAGCTTTGCATTTATAATGGCACTTTAGCCTACACCAAAATTGTTTGCAGCAACTTATTTTTAATGTTTCTATTGCTACCAACAATATTTTGTTAGGCTCTTATTGAATCAGCACAAGGGTGAAGGACTGAGGGAAATGGTTGTGGTATAGGTTTTGTAAATGCTCAGATAAAGCAAATACAAAGTTATTATTACTAAAAATAAATCATATATGTGAGAGGTTGCTCTGCAGAATTTGAGTATGAAACAAATATTTGAATACATTGTAGATGGTGCTGTAATTACAGACCTTATTCATGAAATAAAAAAAAAATATATAAAAATAGATGAATATATAAATCCAACAAAAGTGCAATGTGGATCTCAAAGGTTTCCCAGTGATGAGCATGAACTTTGGAGAACAATTTTTAGTTGAAGTTTGCACTGAAACATTTTCAATGAGACAGGCATAAGAAATTAGTATGCAGGGTTTATTCATAATATAAACTTTATTTTTTTCTGTGCTTCTAGTTACATTATAAAAAAAGTTATTTAGAATTTGTATTGTTGGGACCTTCTAAAATTTATGTGGATCAGCACTTCTCCCTAGTGCATGATCAGAAACTGGTAGCCGATAATAGCTACCAATATAAAGTAGATGTGAATATTTAGGTCCAAATTTGTACTCTAATTCAATTTATATCCATCCCTTTCTACCTGAGTCATATAGATAAATACAGTAAATTCTAAAGGATGGGAAATAGTGACATCAAAAGTATATATAGTTTGGGATTTTAATGAAAATATTCCTGAACATTTGACTGAAAGCAAATATAAATGCGTATCAACTATGCAAAATGTTTACTTATTTTGGATATTCTCGTTGTTGTGCCTGATATACGACGGACATAATAAGACATTGTGCTTTATTGGCATATTCCTTTATCTGCTATCCCCTACCACCCCCTCAAAAAAGTATTTCAGCCACTATTTCAGACTGAACAGGAAATGTTCTCACCCAACAGCAAACATTTTTTGCAGGTGGTTGGGAATATCATCCCAGGTTGATACGAATGCACAAACAGAAATGTCAAGAAAATAAGAGCCTTATAAGACTATGTAATTGTGTTACATTTTTTAAGCCATGAAATCCAGTGCAACTGCTGATTTATACTTTCCTTAATTTTAAAAATTTAGGTCTTGAAGCATTTTCAGGCATGAAGACTCTAGCAATAGAATGTATTGGATTCATTGTCTCTCAAATTATATTTTTAGATTATTCAAGAGGTGTTACTGTTTTATTGAAGATTATTATATACTGTAAAGAAAATAATGATCTTTAAGACATTAACAAACACAAATGCTTTTTGGAATTGAAATATTTTTCTAACCCTGTTTGTTAAGCAAAAAAGTTTGTAGTGTTTTATTTGAGAAGCAAAACTATTAAATATAACCAAATATGACAACTTTCATTCCAATAATTCTTATGATCTGTGTTACTGAGAATTTACAAGTCAACAGACTTTCTTATCCTTATTTGATGTTTGGCACCAGACTGGTTATTAAAAGCAAAATGGATAACACTATATATTTGACACTATTGAGATTTAAAGGTTAGAATATACTTTTCTTTAATTGTATGAAGGGAGAAAATTGATTAGAAAATATAATATCTAAAATACATTGCCAGAGGTAGAGTTTTGGAAGGTGACTAAAACAATAAGTGTAAAATGTGCTAGTATATTACTCAGATGGCCTGAGAGATGTTGAATATGAACTTAAGGATAGATAGATGCAATCTCTAGACTGACTTCCTTTCTTGTTATAGGTCTTTCTTTCACCAAGTAGAGAGTATAGCACTGACATGTGGGTTCAGATCCCTACCAGGGCAATCGGGCACAGTCCACCCAGCTGATCATCCTCCCTTTTGGGCTGGCTGATAAACAGGTACCTGGAAAACCCCTGGGAAAAGTACAGTGTGGTAACCCTGTGTCCCAGGGTACTTGCCCATCACATGCTCAAGTGCCAATAATAGTGAAGTAAGCATCAAGGTTATGCACAGCTATACTGTATTAAGTAAAGGTAGAGTTGGGGGCATACACTATTGCTGCACATGGCCACGGTGCTTGTCTCTGTACCTTTGGCCCTTGAGTCTGTGGTGGATGGGGACCCATTACCACAGAGCCAGTTCGACATCTGGGTTACCACAGTTTACCTTCCCTAGGTTTCCCCAGGTATTCATTTATTGATCAGCCCGAAGGGAAGGATGAACAGCTGGGTGAGCTGCATGCCAATTGCCTGGGTCAGGATTCAAACGGGGCCCCACAGATTCGTAGCTAGACATGCTGACCACTGCACTACAGTGGCATAGTTATCAAAGTTATCAACAATATCAAAGTATAGTAGTTTCAATAAATTTAAAAATTTCAATTACCTATATTCTTATTTAGAAATCTTGTTCTCATGAGAAAGAATCAGCAATAGCTTTGCGTTTATTTTCTCCTGTTACATTAGACTCAAAACCAATAGGAGTGCAAGTAGTCATTTCATTAGTCATGTCATTTGCACCGTAAATGTCTACGTCACTTGTATGAACACAAATATTATGAAGAATACAGCAAGCTTTGATAGCAACGCTACACTGTGCAAGATGCTGCATTGGAAGTGATTTCAAACGAGTAAACCTGGCCTTTAGCACACCTATAGCTTTGGATATTGAACACACAGCTGACAACTGTCTTTTGTTGTACTCCTGTTCTTTTGCATTCAAATGGTGGTCATCCTTATATGGGGTCATCACATACTCCGACAGAGGAAATCTACCATCAGCAAGTATATGGTAAGAGTATGATTTATTTCCTATGTGAAAATTGTTAGGGAGAAGGGAATGAGGATCCTCCTGAAAGGCCTTATACAGCTCACATCTCCTGAACACCTCTGCATTATCAAAGGCTCCAGGGTGTCCAACATTAACATAAGTGAATTTGTACTTATTGTTACAAACTGCAAGCAGAGTGGTGTAATAAACTCCAGTTTCCTTCATATATTCATTTGGTTCCTCAACATCTTTGGGCTTGCTTATAGTTATGTGAAAAGCACCCATGGCTCCTAGAGTTCCTGGAAAACCTAATTCTTCAAAGCCTCGTACGGTTCCTTTTACTGCAGTAACAACAGGCCATCTGATGTGATTTTCAAGGTTACCAGACACAAGATTACAGAAAGTGTGCAATGATGCACAAATAACAGACTTACCCGTCTGAAACCTTTCTGCAATAACTCTATAAGACTCTTGGCTGGACAACACCCACAGGCTTGCTAACACAACATTTTCTAAAGGCAACTTGGATCCTCTTTCATATGGATAGTGAGGTTGAAGTTGATTGAGAAGGTCCTGTAAGAAATACTATATGTTTTTACTCCTCAATAATATGGAAATACTATTGCATTTTTACCACCTGTAATGACACCATCAAAATACAATGTACAATGTAAAGACCCTTATTTTGGGAGCTGTTTACCCCTACTCTATAGCAGGGGAGAAGCCAACTAATGCTGCTTACATGTTTTGCATATTCACATTTATCATCATGAATAAAAACAATGAGCCACGTTGATAACTGCATGAAAATTTTGGTGGGGTTCATAATAAGAGTGGGGAAGGGTTCTGCGATGTGTCTTTAGTGGAAACAAGGATAGATATGTTAAATATAAACAAGGGTGGGAACAATCCTTAATGGGCCATAACCAGATAGAATGTCCACCTGGAAATACTATTGGGCAAATGAATTGCACAGTTAAGGTAAATGGGGATAAATCAGGTTGGGCTTAGTTACTAGTGATATCCACAGGAGTCCACCACTACCACTGATCATCTACATAAATGACCTTGACTGTGGTATAACTACTGATATCCTGTGGATATCACTAGTAACTAAGCCCAACCTGATTCATTCCCATTTACCTTAACTGCAGTTCATTCACCCAATAGTATCTCAAGGTGGACATTCTATCTGGTTATGGCCAATTAAGGATTGTTCCCACCCTTGTTTATATTTAACATATCTATCCTTATTTGCGCTAAAGACACATCACACAATGGGAATAAGTTGAATAAATTTGTTCTAGAAGGATATAGCCAAGAACTGGTTCACAAACAAGATAGTGGATGAGTAGAACAAGCTGAGTAGATATGGTATTGAGGCAAACACAACTGAAAGCTTTTAATGGAGGTTAGTGTATCTAAGGATGGCAAGGGAATTTGGTAAACAACCCACTCTCAGGAGATGTCAAGTGTAAGCCATCTGGCCTCTTGCAGTCTCCTTAAATCCTTGTGTAACTTTGTGTGGGATTTGGTATAAGAAAGCATTAACTCAAGTAATTTTTTCTAGGTTTTTAAATCAGTATGTTCAAGGAAAAAAGCAAATATACAAACCTCTACTTGGGTGCGTGTCATACCAAAGTGGGTGTGGAAGTCACTGAGGTTGTAGAAGGCCGCCATGCCACCTTTCCGGAGGTAGTCTCCAGCACATCTTACTCCTCTTCAGATGAAAAAGACAGTAGCTATTAACATTTACTCTTCTCTGACAGAAAACAAATTAAAAAAGTATAATACAATGGCGAAAGCCCTAAAAAAAATTGCTATAGTGTTCCGGTAATTTTTAGCTTTTATAGTATGGTAAGTACTTTGTTTTGTTATCCTGTGGATTTTAATTTTCATTATTGTTTTTCAATCTTAATAATAAATAAATATTTATGTGATCACAGGTATAAGCCCTCACAAAATATGATATTTGGAGGAAAGCCAAAATTATAAGAGTATACCCATAGCTTCTTATTTATTGCATTATGTCCTTACGTTTTGTGTCTTTTAGTGGGTGGTGGCTCTGCCTTTACAGGTTTGGAACATGCAGCATCTGCCTCAGGTTCTGTTGATGATTTCTGGGACCTGCAAATATTCATGTTTAATAGGTGTACTTTTGGGATAATGCCTGTATTTTCACCATAAACCATATGAAGGCGTATATGGAATTTTGTGATGAAGCTAAACTAAACAGTCGGCAGCACTCATTAAAAACTAACACGGATGAAACACAGGAACTCATATGGTCAACTTTTACGCTACTCCCAGTTAAGATTCGTTTTATTAACATGCCAGTATTTCATTACCTACCTTATGAAACATCAGTAGCTCTTCATATATCTTTTCTACAAACGTACAACAATCATGGAAACGCTTTTTAATTCAAATTCAAGGACTATTTTTTTTGTTGTTGAAAATAGGGGATAATATTCACGAAAGCGTAGCCTCCTCTGGCGGTGGCCGCGGCAGCAGTCCAGCCGGTGTTACAAGAAATACCTCCTCGCAGAAATAAGTCGCCTATACGTTAGAGGTTAGGTTAATGTAAAGTTCGGTTGGAGTAGTTTAAATATACTCCCCCACCCAAAAACCCCGATTTCCCACGGGTCCCCCAAGTTGAACCTCTCTGCGAGGGGTGAGTATGGGCAAACACTAGAATAATACCCAATTTTGCGGCTGCGGCGGCGGGTGCACAAAAGGCATCAAAAAGTCAATCATTTAGTCATTTCCGGAGAAAAATACTACCTCCATGATACACAGGATCAAAAAACACCCAGAATTAAAATGTTCTTTTCCAAGTTTGAGCAACGTTAATAAAGCGAATGTTTACCCTACTCCCTCCTACCTTGAACTTGTCTTGGTGGACCGTCTGAAGCGACGTATGGCAGCTCGTGCTCTGTCATCGGCGTCCTCCTGTTCGGCCAAGAGGAAGGCGAGCAGCGCGCGTGCCGCCATGACAACGGCACCCACGCGGCGGTGTTGTTGTTGTTGTTGACGTGTGGCGGCGCCTTGGCAACGGTGCCTCCCACACGGCTGACACGGCGGGGGGGCCTTGACACTTGAAAGATTAGCTGCCAAAGGAATTCAGTAGATGTCCTTTTTTAATATCACAGTTGACTGATCGATTAATAACACACACACACACACACACACACACACACACACAGGCAAGACAACTATATAGGAGGACACTGTGCAGAGTTGATGGAAGGAAGGTGCTTATTTAATGTCAAGATCGAAATTCAGCGGTAGATGCGTGGAGTGGATTTAAAAAAAAGGATCATGCATGTTGTCTTGTGGTCAAGGTAGCAAAGTCAACCAGTGGAGACACAACAACACGTACGGGACTACACCGGGGAAGCTCAGGCCCTGTACACTACAACTAAATAAATACAACACACAGTAAATTAGAAGCGGTGGAGGCGGAGTGTGAAGCAAAACGAAGCCGAGGCCGAGCACGAAGCCACGAGCACACGAACACCGCCCCGCCAGGCCAGTCAGCGGGTCGTCAGCGGCAGGTCGTGTTGTCAGTGCTCGGCGAGGTCGTCCACATGGATTACTGGGGAGACGGAGACTGCCGCGGAGAGAGTGTCAAGAAAGATGTCAATCCGGTGGGCTACATTGCCGGCGGGGACTTGGACTTCAGGAAAAGGCCAAGGCCAAGGTGTGTTTACTGGTGTGTCCAAGTACTGACAGGCGAGGCGGCCCTGGGATTCAAGTGCAGGCCAGGCAGGAACAGTATTGCCCCACAGCCTAACTAGCCCCATAAAATACCCAAGAAGAAGAAGTATTGGCAGGGAGCAAGGCGAGCCATGTGTGTGCCTGGCTGCTCGTCTACTCACGGTGGAATCGCATATAAGTTTACAGTTACTAATTGGTCCTCGGTGGTTACAGAGTTCATTGCCCTGAGGAGGGACACATGACCCGGTCGCATATTCCCGAACCCTATGATTGTTCAGCACCGGGCGAAATTGGAACCAATCAATGCTCGCAGTGAGGGCGGGGGTGCTGCTCGGGGATGTGCCTCTTGGTAGGCGGAAGGGCATCTCTGTCAAGATGGGTACACTGCCTCCTGAAACAGTTACCTCTAGGCCAGTGGTTCCCAAACTGGGGGGGTGTCAGCTGGATACAAGGGGATCATGATTCTGTCTACCAAAAATTGCAGTTTTGCAAATAAATAAACACACACACACACACACACACACACACACACACACACACACACTGTGGCACGCCTAGTTAAAGTGCTGTGCTGCCAGGCTTCACGGTCTGACAGGGTGGCAGTTTGAGCCTGCTCAGGCCGGATATATATATATATATATGAACAAGGGATGGGGGGGCGTGACGATTTCTTAGAAATCAGTAGGGGACATTATGTAAAAAAGTTTGGGAACCAGTGCTCTAGGCAATGTGATGAATAATGGAGTTCCTTTGTACTTTGAAGGAAAAGTCACGAGGGGTTGAAATAACCTTCGGTCTTAACAACAACAATTGAACCTGGGGTGGATCCATACCTGCAGCCAGGGAGATGGGAAGGCTAATGATTTATCAATGAGCCAAAGGGACAACCCTTTAGCCTAAAGGATGGTGGAGCCTTTTCCACATTGACTAGGTCACAACAGTTATTTTAATAAGATGTTAGCCAATTTATAAATTGATGTTTAAAACATTCAGCCTTTCATTTTTTTTTTCACAAGTCTAATAATTTTTAATGATTAGAAATACAACTTCTCTCTTATACATTTGTCATCATCAATTGTCTTTCTAACAGACCAGTGAAGAAGTCAGGGAAGAGCCTCTGCCTTGCTTATTTCCTGTGGTTGGTGGGAGGATGGTGCAGCCTCCACCTGCTGTACCTGAGGCGAGACCGTCATGTAAGAATATTTGGCCACCCAGCAATTGATTTATATTAAACCTGGTTTGATACCTATTTCTTGGATGCTTCTCATAATATTTGACATGTCTATACCATGTAAACTCAATTTTAAGTTATGATGTAATATGCAATCCATGTTAATATTTTCTTCATTTTTATATTTCAGGCAGTGGTTTGGTTCACAATGTTTTTTGCCTTTTGTGGATTTGGACTGTTGCGAGACTTTGTCCGCATCCCAGAATACGTTCAAGACATTAATGAAGATCAATCATACATTAACAAGTTAACATCAAAGATGAAAAAGTACAAAAAGGTAAAGAACTTTGAAAAGTAATGTGTATAATATTGCAAAGTGTCAACTTTTATTTTGTAAATTTTGCTAAATTGGGTTTCTTGCCTCATAAGAATTCAGGCATTTTTTATTTATTTATAGTGTCTAGAAATTGGACTGTTGGGGTTCTCAGACTAGTGACATTTGGATTGATGAACTTTCACTGTAGTGATTAGTTGGGGCTGAGTAGATTAGGTAAAGCTCTAATTTAATTTAGATAACTAGCTGATCATCCATTTGGGAGAGCACGTGTGTGGGTATGTGACAGTGCACACAAGTACATGTGGGAAAGATGGAAAGAGGTAAGGTAGGACTGTGATCAGACTAAGACATGTATTATGGGTGTCTTTTTTGAGGGGGAGGAGTTGTTGTAGGAAATTAAGTGATTTATTTTTATTTTTTATAACAAAGGAGACAGCTCAAGGGCGCAAAAAAAGGAAACAATAATTAAAAAAGCCTGCTACTCGCTGCTCCTAAATACATACACATTGATGGAAAGTAGTCATTGTGAGATGTAAAACTGAATTGTAAAATATTTTCTTCTGTTTTTTAATCAGTATCTTTCTTCTCTTGACAGCCACCCTTCAGCTTAGCAAGGTTTGTCTGTCAAATCTTGGTGGGGAACTCTTGGAGCTACCTATTAGCAAGTGCTGTGCCTGTGGAGCCAATATTTGGCATCACCATCAGGCCACTCATCCACTTGGCTCCTATAGGAGCAGCTATAGGTAAGATCTATTTGCATCTTCTTTATATCTATGAACTTCTGTCTTTTTGTTTCTAAATATTAAACTATTCTCCTACACTCACAATGTGTCAATTCCACTTGTTTGTTCACAATTTCTTCACTCTTCATGTTCACTCACAGTGTACTCTACTTATAATCTATCCATCTATCTACACTGTTCCTTCACTGCAACTTCCCTCAAGGCCCAGCTTTCCCGTCTCTGATCCTCCCTCTTAGCATAACCTTGCTCTTGTCAGCAGTTACAGTACTTTCATACTTCTCTTATAGATCCTGTCAAGTTTATCCACAATCCTCTTCAGCATCCTCTCAGATTCTGCTACCAACACTATCCTTTGCAGATAAACTTGTGACCAAAGACTGCTCCATACCTCTCACTTTCAGCCTTAGGTCTAACTCTCCTACTCTGGCTTTCATTACTCTCATGCACCTGTCCATGTAGACAATAAACAATCAGGGTGACAACACACACCTGCACACCAGCACCTAAATGCATGCAGCTCCCTGTTTAAGCATACTGAGGCAGTCTCATTCTTGTGTAAAAACTTAGCCTTTCAAGTAAACATCCTCTTACACCATATATCCTCATAACATTCCATAAATGTTTCTTGTCAGCCCAATTACCATAACCAATTTCCAAATTGGGGTATAAAAATTTAGCAATAAAATTGATTTATTTAAAATAAAAAAGGTTCTTATTATACAGCTAGGCCATACAATTAAAATGAATGCAAACAAAAACTTGGTAAGTCAAGAGGAATGTGCAGTACACATAGCTAAACTTTGAATGAGATTTATTCAAAACTAGGTTTTGGTACATGTATTATGGGTCCTCATATCTAAGTCGAATAATATTATTTTTTATTTCTAGCTGTGTGGAACATTGGAAATATTGGAAGGGAGCAAGGGGGTTTAAAATGGGCCCTCATTGGTGCCATGGCCCTCATTCCTGCCTCCTTCATGAACCCAAACTTTTCCAACTTTAGTTCAGTTCTCTCTGCCATCCTCTTCACCTGGAAAGGAAAAGAATGGCGAAGAACACCGTACCCAAACACTTCTCTATGCAAGTAAGAGTCTTGGCATGATTTGGTTTACTATTATTGGGTGTTAAAGAAGTTTAATATATATCATCATTATCACACACACACACACACACACACACATACACATGCACACTTTTTTCCACCTCTCTTTGGTCTTATCGTGGTTGCTTAAGACCATTTTTTTTTTAATATAAAAAAATATGATTTTTATTTAAATCAGATTTTTCTACTAAAATTGATATTTTTAATTTTTATTAATGAAAATAATTAAATAATTGTAAAGCTCTATATTCTCTACATTAGTTTCAAATACTTGTTAGAGTATTCTTATATCATACTCCATCATGATAAGTAACCTGGCTGGCTGTTTGAGCCATCCTAAGACTGACCATCTGAAGCCAGCCAGCCATTGGCCAGCACCACACCACAACTCTCTCTAGTCTCTTAACACTTACCAGATCATGACATGTTTTGGATATGTCTTCACTAAAATTGCACAAAGAAAGATGAATGCAGTTTCAAATGAAAGTATCAGAAAAGGCTGTGGATGATCCATGTATGTATTTGAAGTGATTCTTTGAAACGGACCCCAACGAAACTCTAAAGAGGAACAAGTGAAGCTTGGGGGGGAATGGCCAAGCAAGATGGCAGCACTATAAAAGTTGCCTGCAGTACCAATTGGCTGGGACCAACCAAAAGAGTAAAGATGGGGGCATACGCTACAGCTGAGTGTGGCCGCAGTGCTCATCCCGTGGCACTGGCCCTTGAGCAATTGGTGGGAAGAACCCATCACCCCAGGGCAGGGTCAGCATGACATCCGGGTTCCCACAGTGTACCTTCCCCAGGTTTCCTCAGGTATACCCATTTATCGACCAGCCCGAAAGGGAGAATGAGCAGCTAGGTGAGCAGCACGCTGACTGCCCAGGTCGGGATTCAAACCCAGGGCGCAGGTTCGTAGCAAGGCACGCTAACCACTAGACCATGGAGGCATAAAAAAGTAGATCCAATTGATGAGAAATTTGCTATATGAGGACAGACTTTAGCATCTAATGCAGCCAACGTCAACAAGATGAGAAAACAGTTACAACAAGCAAATGAACTGAAGTTGCTAACCCATGGTTGCACTGCACACATTCTAAATGTATTGGCTTGTGGTTTGGAAATTGGCAACATAAAAGAACATGTGGCTCATGTTGTAAGATACTTTTGAAAACGTCACTCTGCCTCAGCAAGATACCATCAGAAAGGCGGTCAGTGTCATCCAGGACACTGGATGGACCAGGTGTGGCTGACGGAAGATATATATAATGAACTAACCAGCTCAGGTAAAATTTTGTGAAGTTGACAAGGAAAATATTCATATCAAAGTTAGTGTTTTCTTTGTTTATTTCTCCATTCTATGTTGTTGCTCAGCAATAAAATCAAGATTTAAATCAATGACATTAAAAATCAAATAATATAAATCTTGATTTAAAAAGAATAATTTGATTTAAATCTTGATTTAAATCTTGATTTAAATCAACTTGATTGAAATCAAACAACCCTGCTTAAGACCACTCAATTTTCATCCTTAATATGTTTAATTTGACTGTAGTCCTTGGTTGTCATTTCCTGAGCCTTTGGAGTTTTAAAGATCTTTATCTTGTCTTCGTGTGTTTTCAACTCTTCATGCATAAAAGGCTTCTTGCTACCACACTTTTTGCTTCCTTTTTATACTCCTTGTAGTTCTTGTTTTCATGGCTTCCAGATTTGTTCCATTTGTTCTTTGCATCTTTCTTGGCTTTTGCCACTTCCTGCACCTTGTTGCCCCACCACCATGTCTCCTTATCTCCAGGAGGTGTTGTCCCTGATGTTCACCCCAACACTTCTTCATCTACTCCCTTTAATACTTGGCTGTTATGCTCTCACCATTTATGGACTGAAGTTAGGATTGATTGAAGATCTGGGCAGCATGTGAGTAATCTTTCGCCACTTGGTGATGGTTTGAAAAATCAGCTTGTTTGGGTGGGAATGGAACCTAGGTCCATGGGTTCACCACGCCTGCACACTGACCACTCAACTACCACCTCCCTCCTGGGTTATGCTCCTATTGATTGATTGAAATTTTCACCCACTTCACCTCAGCCCTATCGAACATCTATGTAAACAACTGTCACAGTCCTGTAAAGCTTATCCTTTGACTCAGTAATTTCTTGTTCTCTCAACAGACGTATGGCAGCTCTATTTGGGGCTGGGCTTATCTTCACAAGTCTGTGGGCTTCTCAACTGTACTTCAATGCCACATTGACAGACAAAAATGGAGAAAAAATCAAGCTGAGAGATGCTGCTAAAAACTTTTTGAACTCTCCAATGTTCCTTGAGTTCAAGAGAAATGTGGGAGAGCTGTACAACAACATATGGGAATATGGCTGGAGCACTGCATGGATCAACTTCGTTGAACTTCTTGATCCGCAAGGGGAAATGCATGCCTTGAAGGTGACTGTTTACATGTTCTATATTTTTAACCTTAAATGTTTAGTCAGGGCTGGAAATTAAAGTTTGTTATTTCTACCTTGATGAGCAAAGCTGGTAAGTGGGGGCTGCTCTGCTCATCAACAGCAAACAAAGAGCATCTTGTATATTAGCATTCCCTGCTACTTTCTTTAGCATTATTTTTAATTGGTCTATAAAGTTTAATAATATTTTTATTTGTATATGATTTTTTTTCCCTTATTGTTGCTTGAATAGTTTCCTTATGTTTGTATTTTAAGTTTTCTTTCTATCATCTTCATTCAGCTTCGGTCATGATATGATTCTTTAATAATGCCATCCAGTTTTGAAAGCTACTGCCTAGTGGACTTTTTATATGGCCATGGAAGGAAGACCTATGACCAAAGGAGAATAGTAATTTTTGCAACTTGATTCGAAAGATATATGCCAAGACTCATAATGGATTAGTGCAGATTGATCCAAAGGACAAAATCAATGAGGACTGGGGAGGGTTTAGGAGGTAAATGGATTGTGTGCTGCTGGTGAGGTTTGAAAGGAAGGATGATAGTCCAGAAAGTATCAGCGGTAGTAAAGTACATAGAATATTCATATTACTGCAGAAAGCAAATTAAAAGATTAATTTTGAGATGATGCAGCATGTATTGAAGATGCATAGAGTGGAAAGGAGATAGGTAAATGAGATGAAGATATTTTATTGACAAAAAGATGTGTATTGAGATGAAAGAAATAAGTGAAACTTTCATGTATGTGCAACTTGAGTTGAACATGCTTGAAGGTTTTCTTTCAGAATTTTTCAGGTTTTCTGTGGACACTTTGAGCAATGTATTGCAAAGGACCCAGATTACCATTAATAATGCATAACACAAAATCTTTATACCCTTGAAAGTTATGGCATTTTGAAAGTCAGGACTTAAAATGCTTTCATCTAGGTATCTTTTGCCACTTGTTATCCTGTAGTAGAAGAATGGATGAATGTAATGCATTGGAGAGGTTTGGGTGTATTATGAAGATGCCGAACAAGAGATAGTGAAGTGGATGTCTGGAAGTCATACAGAAAGGTATCATGTGCCAGGGAGAGCAGGACTTAAATGGATTGATTTCACACTGCCATGGCAGAAAATAATAAAAAAATAAAATAAAATAAATAAATAAATAAATAAAATGAAATATAAATATAAATAAATAAATAAGAATAGATAAATTAGTAAATAAATATAATATAATAACATATAATAAATAAATATTAATAAGCAAATGAATAACATTATTATTAAAGATATTATCTGTAATGCAGTCACAGACGTCATGAACCACCCTGCTGCTCTACACAGAAAATTACATGTTTATTTCTTACATAGGTGTTGGGCTTGGAGAAAGGAGCCAGTCAAGAGACCATCAAAGCTACTTACAAAGTACTCGCCCGGGAGTGGCATCCAGATAAGTAAGTACAGTGAAGAGCGTGGCGTTGATAGTTCTAACCATGCACATGTAAGACTGGCAAGTAATCTGTGTGGGTTTTAGAGAAGCCATAGTGTGGTGGGGGAAGCTTTCATACACTAGATAATATGTATATCAATCTTTCTGTTCATTGACCATTCTCAGTTATTTTAAAAACTGATGTGACATTTAATAAGTACGAGACTCCTTGGTCCTTAAAGTTTACAAATCACCAGATATTTTTTTCATTCTTAAGTGAGTTAACTGAAGGTTTTAACTTGTAGTAATTGTTAAAAATTATGTTTTTCAAGGCACAGAGAAGGAAAAGATGAAGCTCAAGCCAGGTTTGTGGAAATCCAGGCTGCCTACGAGAAGTTGTCGGCCATTAAGAACCAACGAAAGTTAAGAAACAATCTGAAAGCTGAGAGGTAAAGTCTTCTGTATTTAATTTGAACACAGTCTTGTTTGTAATTATTTGCTGTAGCATTTAGGTGCTGATTGTCCATATGATTTAAAATGCTCTGTAGAAGAAATTAAAAATGATTGTGTTTATTTTAATGGCATTGTAATCTTGATTATAAGATTAGATTCCTTCAGGGTTGTGTGATAACTGTTAAGTTTTGATCCATATGATTTATTTTTGTTCCACATGTGTTATGCACAGGTGATATTCAAGAAGTAATTTTGAATTAGTTTAAGTAAATTATTTGATCCAATAGATTATTGACTAGATCATTGTACTGTAGATGTAGATATTTATTTGTGTGAAGTGTCACATTCCAAAGAGTATCAGACATTTTTGTTCTAATTCATGTCCATGTCTCCAGCACTTCATTCTTTGACTTTGTCATTGAATTTGTATACAAACTATTTATTGTGTTTGTGTGTGTCATTCATTGACAATCTTGATTAAATGCTGGACTTGTTAGCTTGTGTGTGTGTGTGTGTGTGTGTGTGTGTGTGTGTGTGTGTGTAATTCACCACGGCCTGATCACGAGTTGGACTCATCATCGCTAGCAAGTACCCTCCCAACTGTACTGGAATGTCACATGTGACTGGAAATGTATGCTTGTGTTTATTTGTTGATGTCTGTCTCCAGACATGCTCAATGCTTCATAATTCACCAAGGTTTTGATTTATGCTAAGATTAAGCTTCACAAAAAGAGCACATTCCATTCACTTAACTTTGATACTTAATTAAGTTACAATGCACAAAAATGAAGCCTCTGTACTTACATAGAAAGCATCTTCAAGAGATGTATGCTACAAAAAATGTTTGCCTCTTTTTGAAGTGAGAAAGAAGTTGATCAGTGTGGACCACTTTCCCTAAAGGTAGTTTGGTTTGGGTACAAAATAATCCTAAAGATATTTTTACATTTCATTCCTGTCTTGCCATTTGCATTTATATGATTGGCATGAAATTTTCACATATTATTGTGTATATCTTGTTGGCTTACTGGAGAATGATCAGGCATCTGGGCTCGGGGCACTCCTGTGTAGCGCGAGTGCCGTGGGAGTGCCTCACAGGAGTGCCTTGCTTCTAGGCTACTCTCTTGCTTGTTTTCTGAGGTTTGGCCACTCCATAAGCCCTCTTGATGTTGGTGACTTTTTCTGGTTGCCTTGCGCTTGTACATCATTTGTAAGGAGTTTTTTTTTGGCTGGAGAGGAGAGAAAAGTACGACATACTCTTTTCGTCTGTGTCTCGCTTGGCACTGGCGCGGTGGCACCTCTCTTCCTCCCCTGCCTCTCCGCACGAAGAAGAGAGGATGACAGATGACAAAATTTACGAAGAAATAAAATATTCTAATGCAATTTTTACGTATATACGAATGATACCGCATATGTTTACATGAGCGTCTTATGACGCGCATGTCCGACTATGACGCAAAAGCCCCCCCAGGGGGGAGGGTTTTTAATTTTACGAAAACAAACCTCACCACATGGCAATTTAGGGTTTCCTGGCCACACTGAGCGAAAAACATGTTCTCGTCCGATTTTAAATATATTCGTCAATAAATACCCCGTAGTCGCCTCCCTTAAAGCAGTGGGCTATTAGAAGGGTGTACATTTTATTTTGATGCGGTATTGTGGTATTTGAACATCAGTAAATGTTGGGTGATTTCTAATTCCACCAGTAACATGATTTGCTGAAACAATGGCTGTTGCATGCAAGTGAATCATATTAAGATTAAGGAAGATATATAAATCAAAACCTTGGTGCTTTTTCACTTTCATAAAAGTGAGTGATAACTGTGGTACCATCCTCTCATTGGATGACAAGAGATCTGGTAACTGTGACAATGATAGGATAGCAAAACATAACATGTATATTATATTTTTACATGGCATGATTATACTCCAGTATTATAATGTACACGCTGTTTTTCTAACCTGATTGTTGACCATCATTGTCATCATCTGTTTGAAGGACACATTACAGGTATACACGAGGTCAGCACAGGGGGTTTCCTTTGCCACACCTTAATCATAGTTTCACCCTTTCATCAGCAATGTTTTGTGGAAGTAAGTGAATGCAACAAAATTCTTGCCTTGTAAAAATCATCTCGCAGCAGTGCACCAAGCTGTCATGCTTGCATCATGCCTTTGCAAGAAACTATTGTTGAGGCCTTTCATGACCTCTTCCTTACCTGCCGTGTTTTGTTCAGCAGTACACCTTTTGAAGCTGTAAATCACCTTCATTTGACCCCAACAATGAATATGAGACATGAGAAACCTTCCATATAGTTTCATTACTTATACCAACCGTTCTGCAGGTAACATAGAGAAAACCCATTCTAATGCTTGGAACCTAAACTTCTGCTTACACTATTTGCTTACACTATTTTTATATCTTTTGTTGTCCATTCACATAACTATTATTATGGCATCTCTCTCTTTGATACTTTTTGTTCTTGTGGTGAGAGTCAAGAGTGTTCTAGACTGAGGTATAGCTTGACTTTTTGGGGAGAGTTCATCAGTGTGGGGGTTTCATTATTAACCCATTTCCACACTTGAACTAGGATTACTGATTCTCCAAGCACAATACCAGGGCCGGATTTAGGATTGCCTTTCCCAAGGGCCCCAAAAGCTTGGCCCACACTTGGGCTCATCACCTGTGCTCTCACACAGTAGACTGTGTTGCTGAAACGAGGGCTTGTCCACTATAAAAACTGCCAGAAGAGAGGTCAATTTTGGATGGAGGTATGTCTTGATACTTCCGTCTTGAAAGAGGTCGAGTTGTAGGCAGGAGGAAATACTAATAAAGGAAAGCTGTTACAGAATTTATCAGCATAAGAGATGAGGGCATGAAGATGCTGGTAAACACTTTCATGTGGAATTCAGAAAGCATAGGGATGAGCTAGATCAGAAAGTTGTGTGCAGCGGGGCTGCGGAAGAGGTGGAGGCATGCAATTGGCAAGTTCAGAGGAGCAGTCAGCATTAAAATATTGGTAAAAGATAGATAGAGAGACAACATTTGGCAGAATCTGAGAGGTAGAAGACTGTCAGTAGCAGGAGGGGAGTTGATGAGATAAAAAGTCTTTGACTACTCTTTCCAAAAGTTGTGTGTGTGTGTGTGGAGCCCCCCACACATGATATGAATACTCCATTTGAGGGCAGACAAGGCCATTGTATGTAGACATCATCTTGGAGGGAGAAAAAAAACTTGTGTGGAGACAATATAGAATGCCTAACCTAGAGGAAGCTGATTCAGCAAGAGATGAGATATGAAGTTTACAGTTAAGATTTTGAGTTAAGGGTAGGCCAAGAATGTTTGTTATAGAAGAAGGGGACAGCTGAGGGTATAGGTATTTGGAAGATTGTGTTGAGTTGAGGAGTGGAGAAATTGAGTTTTTGAGGCACTGAATGACACTAAATTCCTTCTGCCCCTTTCAGAAATGATAGCAAGGTTAGACTTTTAGCATTCTGAAGTGTCTTGAGTCATTTATTGCTTGCTGGTGTGGTCTTCTTTTAAAAGAATTTGAATAATACTGAGTAGAGCCATCGACATAAGAGTGAATAGAACAGTTTGCTTGGGAAAGATCATTAATGAACAATGGAAAGAGAGTGGGAGATAGAATAGAGCCCTATGGAACACCACTATTGATGGGTTTAAGGGAAGAACAGTGACAGTCTACTACAGCAGAGATTGATCAGCCTGAAAGGAAACTGGAGATAAAAGTACTTCGAGATGGCTAGAATCCATAAAAGGGTAGTTTAGAAAGCAAAGATTTGTGTCAGACATTGTCAAAAGCTTATGAGATGTCTAAGGTAACAGCAAAAGTTTAAGTGAAACAGCTTGGGTAGGATGACCAGAAGTCAGATAGGAAGGCAAGAAGATCACTAGTAGAATGTCCCTTGCGAACTGCCTTGGGTACTGCCGGAACCTTCACA
The DNA here is from genome assembly GCF_024679095.1 of Eriocheir sinensis. Lineage (NCBI taxonomy): Eukaryota > Metazoa > Arthropoda > Malacostraca > Decapoda > Varunidae > Eriocheir > Eriocheir sinensis. Next base: position 3,026,901 of record NC_066548.1, read on the forward strand.
CCCACACCCCCCATCCCACTTGCTCAAGGGGGGACTAACCGCTCCTTGTCAGAGGAAAAATCCCGGTGTGAGCGGGGCTCGAACCTTCATCTGCCAGGCCGCGAAGCCTGGCAGCGCAGAGCTTTAACCATTGATCTATCTGAGCGGTGTGTGTGTGTGTGTGTGTGTGTATCTACATCTATCTATCTATTTATCTATCTAGCCTACACACACACACACACACACACACACACACACACACATTAATTTCTTCTGTCATGTTTAGTTTTCTAACCGTGTGGCCAGCAATATAATAAAATGCACGTATTGCATAGGACTGGGTACTGATCGTCACCTTTATGACCCTCGTGTCTGACGGGAAAGCAATTGGCGAGAGCACCACTTGTGAATGGAGGGTTGCTCCACGGTAACAGGCGGCTGCAGGCAGGACCGTTATTGTACGGGTAAGTGAACTCCTCACGTCTCGTGATTACAGCACCGCTGCTCATTTTTTGCACAGGGCGTGCCTACTCGTCAGTCTTGGTCGGCGAGCAATGCAGCGGTGACTGTTACCGCTACTGCTAGTCTTCCTCTTGGTGTTCGATCAGAGCTTACAGCCATCATGAGGCGCGGTGGTCGGCGGGTGGCGGTGACCGTCGTGGCTGCTGCATCGGTTTGGTTGTGCTATCAGTGGATCGTCAGGGATAATTACAGTGAGTTCATGGTAGTGCGCAGTGCTAATCGCTCATAGCAATGCTGTTTGAGGTCATTTCGTCGCGAGTGATGGGTCGTCACTGTAGGCGGCAAAAATGTTGCTGTCAAAAGTATGAACCGCCTATCCGTGATTTGATGTAGCCAACTTACGTCAGTTATGAGGTATTATTTCAGAAGTAACTACCCCTGTCTCACTGCGGACACCTTTGTGCTATGAAATACTTTGTGCACATACAAACACTGCCATATTTTTCCCGTAGCAAATTACACGTTCGTGAGATATTAGTTTCATAAAATGTAACCTCAGGGCTGGGGGTGGGGAGATATATCGAGGGATTTTTTTTTTTTACTGCATTTCAGCAGGGGGCACAGGCCAGGTTAGGATCGGTTTGATTTAGTTCTGTAGCCTGGGTTAGATTAAGATATATTTATTTTGCTTAGGTTTATTTCCTTTTACCGCATTTTAGCAGCGGGGCACAGACCACGTTAGCTTCGGTTTGAGTTAGGTTGAGTTATATTTATTTTGCTTAGCTTCAATTGTTTACAATCAATACGTGATATGCTTCGCGCTGCGCCGTTGGTTGTTGTCACTGGCGGTCGGCGATCGGCAGGCGTACCTCAGGAATTTTACCTTCTATTAGAGTAAAGCGGTGGGCGAGCTTCTGGCTGCACGTCACGCAACCAGACGTGTTTGTAATGTGTTGAGGGACGTTTATGCATGTTTTGTGACCGTGTAGTGAGTGACCTGCTTTTTTACATCAGGTATAGCCCGCTACCTTCTTATGTAACATTGTGAGTCAGTGCAGTAGTGAGCAATGAGTTGCACGCTGTGTCCCTGTACAGTTGAGTAACGATGTAATGGCGTCATTTACATTAACCTAATGACACTTCCTTCAGGCGTGCGGAGGGCCGATGGGGATGACGCATCGCCAGCCCGCCACGTGGAGTCTTCTGGAAGGCGCAATGACTCGCCCGTTTGCCCCTCCCCTCCCCATGGTGGGTACTTTCACCTGCCAGACGTCTTCAGGTAAGATCCCATCGCTGGTGTGTCAGGTGTACGCGCAACGCCTATATGATTTCAGTCACGTAGGCGCAGGAACGCGTGTGGTAAATGATCAAACAGCGGCACCCTCTGAGTCATAGAGTTTTGAACCAGGATGTAGCTTGCGAGACGCGTTCCGATCATCACCGAAATTCATATTAGGATGAAGAGCTGTGAAATACAGCACAGTGCATGAATATTTATCAAGTGTGTTTTTGTTTTCTCTTCCCTCCGCTCTCTTATTTGGACGGATATAGTTTTCCTTGTCTTCCTTTCGTAATACTTTTTAAGCTATTTAAGGCGCAAGAGAAGATGGCGCCACTATAAATAACTGCCTGCGCCAATACGGGCTGGGGCCGACTACCATCCAGGCCCCTCAAGCAAGCCTATCGGCGCTATAGGCGTAGACGTAAAAACAAAACAAAACGTGTGATATAGGCCTATGATTAGGTTTTTCAAAGGTCTAAGTTCAAAGCGTCAAGTTTTTGCTCGAGATGTAAAGGAAGACTTCCACAGGAATCCACATCGAAGCGGTTCTTTCTGAGCTACCTGCTAACGAGACGCAGTAGAGGGATCCGATGAACAACCGTTGTGATTTTTTGTTGCTTTTCCAACACCCGTGTGTCAGGCAGGCTGTAGTTTACTACCGTCTATGTGGCAACACCAGCCTTCCAGGAATGAATGATCGCTCCCAGTGAAGCCTCCGTGGGAAACTTTGCTTTTGTTCATTACACTATCAGTCCGGTGTTTCTCGGAGACGATAAGCAAGAAATGCTGCTGCTGCTGCTGATGCTATTAATAACAATGATTATAATAATGATAATAATAATAATAATAATAATAATAATAATAATAATAATAATAATAATAATGATAATAATAATAAAAATAATGATAATAACAGCAACAACAACAACAACAACAATGATAATAACAATAATAATAATAATAATAATAATAATAATAATAATAATAATAATAATAATAATAATAATAGAAATGATAATAATAATAATAATAATAATAATAATAATAATAATAATAATAATAATAATAATAATAATAATAATAACAATAATAGTAATAAAATCAACACCAATAAAAAATATTAGTAATAATGATGTTTATAATAATGATGACGATGGTGATGGGGATAAACCGGAAGGGATGAAGTAGACTTGGCAGAACTGACAAAATCTGGAATAAATGCAGAATCACTGAGTTCCTAGAGCCTGGAGAGAATAACCACCATATTAAATCACTGCGTTAAAGCTCCAAGAAAGGCTCTAGTCAAGGTAATACAGTATCTCCAAAATTACTCATTGTTTGCTCGGGGTCAGAGTGGGATGATGACACGGGAATCAAGATATACGGTGAATACCTTAACAACTTTTGATTCACAGATGACATAATCTTGCCAAGTGAGGCTGTGGAGAACCTGGCGAGAATAATGCAGGAATTTCACATAGAGCCGATTTCACAGTCCAACACAGTGTCTTCGTAACAGCCCGAACCAAACTATAGGATCCCATGCAATCCAAAAAGGTGAGGTCTTCGATGACACACTAAATACACAAGACCTTTCCTGTATAGTTTCGTCAAATTTGTGAACTTAAATATAAACACCAAACACTATACAAGGAAATTTCGAAGGCTCTGGTATTGGTTTGGGAGCTTACTAACCCATCATGGGGAACTGTGAAACTGGCCCATAGTGTGTCTGAAAGTAGGTCTGAAGATAATTATGTAAGAAAAAAACAAAGATACTTTTGAATTATGAGTTATCAGAACAACGCTTCAGATAATAAAGGAATACACATCAGGATAAAGAGCTGGTATAAACCTAGACCACGGAATATAAGTAATAATGCCTAGCTGTAATGGGGTGGACCGGTTATTGTAAACATGTAACGTCATGAATAGCAACTTTTTACTTTCCCAGAAGAGAAAGGTATACATCAGCATATCCCGCCGGTCCTAACACATGCCTCAGAATCTTGGCGCCTCACAAAACATTTAGGGTCGTATTATATATAAGACATTCCGTCGTATCAGGACACCTCTCCTCCCGAAATTAACCTCTGATTTTGGACACTCCTTTAACCTCTGTTCGGGAGCAGTGAGTAGCGGGCCTTTTTTTCTTTTCTTTACCGTGAGCTGTCTCCTGTAAAAAAAAAAAAAAAAAAAAAACACGTATTTGACAAGGCTTTCGTAGGAGTTGTAGGCATTTCCAGGAGCAGTTTTATGACCCTGGTGGTAGTCTGACCCTTCTTCTTTACCGTGAACCTCAAGAAACACTCATTACAACCCGACTGACCCTTTCTTTAGCCTTTAGAAATAGCTGATGTGAGAAGCGAAAGTGTCTTATAATACTCGGGATATGAGAGAGAGGAAGAGAGCATTGTGGATTAAGGAACAAAGGTTGAAGATATAATAATTGTAAAGAATGAGAAAGATAATTGGGCTTGCCATGTTATTTACTGAACAATTGACAGATGGACAGCCAAAGTAACACAGTGGCAACCTAGAAATTGTAGAAGCCATGACAGAGAGACAACCAGGTAGAGAAATGGAATAATAACATTTGCCGGGGCAGGCTGGAGCTCTGTAACACCAAATAAAGAGGTGGAGAGCGTTAGGAAAGGTCTTTGTCCGGCAGTGAATATTAATGTTTGAAGATGATGAAGGTTATTCGTAGCAGCAGTAGTAGTAGTTACTGTTGTTGATGTAATAAATCAAGCAAACTTTAGTCCCTCGGAAAGGTTCTTGCTCTGAGGATGGGATACTCAAGGCTGCAATCTGTCCCCGAATTTCTCCCCCCGTGCAGTGAGAGAGATGATGAGGTGAAAGTATCCATTGGGTTGCGCCAGGAGGATATAAAGACAGAAGATGCATCACAATGAGAATCTAGCGAAGCCTGGGAAGGTACAGGTGGAAGGAGGTCTTTGAGAACAGGCAGCGTGCACGTAGACAGTGACACGAAGTATAGCTTAAATTATAGACTCTTTCGACTTAAAACTCTTTCAAGAGAAGAGCATCAAGACACGTATTGAAATAAATTTGGTTGCCTCTATTTGAAGCATTTTATGTAGTACTTTTGGGAGCAGCGTGTTGTGGGCATTTTGTATCTCTTTGTTTTTCCGTTAATCTTTTTCCTTAACTGTGATAAAAAGTTGACGCGTTGAAGATGGAAGTGAGAGCGTGAGAGATGAGATTTGATTCAGCTCGTTCTAGTTCTGTGTAGGTGGAGCATTCTACCGTCCCATGAATGAATGAAAGAATGTTTTTTGGGGGTCTGGAGGTGAGGAGGGCGTGTATCCCACCCAGCTGTACATACTACCTTTGAGGCTGATTAATAAATGGGTATCTGGGAAACCTGGTGAAAGTAAACTGTGGTAACCCGGATGTCATGTGTCCCCGGGGTAATGAGTTCTTACCTACCACAGGTGATGCGCTCCGAAGCCACATGCAGAGTATTCTCCCTTCATAGATAGATTAATTCACAGTCATATTTATATAAAGACACCTTGGAAAACTGAGGTGTAGGAAACTGAAGTATGATGAAGATAAAGTCCGATAATGAAATTAAATAATACTAACTCAGACCAAAACTCAAAGGAAAAAAAATGAGTCTCGATGATTCTCCCTTTAATAGATAGATGGATTCACATTCATATTTATATAAAGACACCTTGGAAAACTGAGGTGTAGGAAACTGAAGTATGATGAAAATAAAGTTCGATAATGAAACTAAACAAAATTAACTCAGACCAAAACTCAAGGGAAAAAATATGAGTCTTGATGAGGAAAAATTTGAAGAACAGGGGTTTAGATCAAGGAAGTGGGGTCAGGCTTCTTGAAACTTCGGGTAATTGTGATGTCGAAACTTATGTTGTGTCCCGCAGCGAGGTGGCGAAGGCAAGAAGTGAATACAACGTGGTGCTGCTGGAGAGCTACTGCGCCACAACACCCTCCTTCCGTGTATGGTGTGCCCTGGAGAGGTGAGATTTACATAGATTTACATAGAACATCAGACCACACAGACCCCATGGTCCAGACTAGGTGGCCTGTCCTTAAACCTAAGTGATTCTACATTAATCAGATGGCTCCAAAACGTTGCATTTCTACTCTAGTTAATATTAAGTTGAAGGAAGTGACGGTCGAGAGAGAGAGAGAGAGAGAGGAAGGGGGGTTGTTAGGGAGGAGGAGGAAGCATTGAGTAAGGATTAAGGTTGCGTGTGTGTTTGATGTCATAGTGATCGCTTGTGAGGACAATCATGAACATATGTGTGTGTGTGTGTGTGTAGGCACGATCTGTCTGCGTGTATAGTAGTTCTAAAATTTTTTCTTCCTACTGACTTCATTACAGGCTGACTTTTTTTTTCCCAGTCTGGCGCAACAAAACCCCAGGGCCTACGTGTGGTATGTCATGGTCTCCGGGGCCCTGGAGGTCACGGAGGGGTCGCTCGGGGCCCTCCTGCCGCGGCGCTACCCCAACCTGCGCCCCGTCACGGTTACCCCCGCCCAAGTGTTTTCCGGCACGCCCCTCGAGGCCTTGTTTGAGTCCGGCACGTGGCGAACCAACACAAGTAAGTGAACGCCACGCTGAGACTTGCCATCCCTGAATACTCACACGTGTATTGGGGTAAAAAGAAGCTTAGTTGGATTTTTTTCCCCCTCGTTCCATCTCAAAGAAAAATGTAGTGCATGACGTTGCTATTTCCTGACTCGTCTTCTGATCACTTTCACTTGTATTGAGGGGATAAAAAGCTCAGCAGAATTTGTTTTCTTATTCCGATTCGAAGGATAATTATTATAGAGTATACAGTAACCATTTGCAGACTCCTCTTTCAAAATGTTGTGTATAGTTATGTAATTCAAGTTATGTATTTCGTATATAAGTATAGTCAAGCTAAATTAAGAAAATGGATTGAACAGTTTTCTTTTATGTATAATCAGTATGTAAAATGTTAATACTAAAGTCTTTCTACAACCTGAACATTTCCTGCCGCATGCCACGTCCGACCTTGGTATTCTGACACCTTTCTAGGCTGGGCGGAGGTGAATCTAGCCGACCTGATGCGGTTAGCACTAGTATGGCACCTGGGTGGCTTCTACGCCGACAGCGATGTGGTGTGTGTGCGCCCCGTGACCCACCTTGCGGACGTGGTGGCATGGCAGGAAATGTCCACCATCGGCTCGGGCGCCTTTCACTTCCGACGCCAGCACCCACTTCTCCTGCAGATCATGTCCCGCGCCGCCCTCACTTTCCAGGTTAATGATACTTGGGAATGGAATGTTATGTAACCGGACTGTTCATGGCGGCCTTTATACTTCTTAAAATCAGTGCCCGTGTTGGGTTTGGCGGGGGAAGGGAGTAGTGTGGAGGAAGAATAGTTCGCTGTATTGTTTTGTAGCCTTTCCAAAGTAATTTATAAACAGTTAATGAATAGTTTTAGTCAGGGAGTTCTCCATATCCGAAACGTCACCATTCCAACTTTTATGAGGACATGGTACATTTTTTCTTTATTTTTTGTTTTCTCATACATATTCTTTCTCTTTTTACTTTTTTCTTTATATATTTTTTTCTTTATCTTCATCTTTTTCTTCTTCTTCTTCTTCTTCTTCTTCTTCTTCTTCGTCGTCGTCGTCATCATCATCATCTTTAATTCTTCTTCTTCTTCTTCTTCTTCTTCTTCTTCTTCTTCTTCTTCTTCTTCTTCGTCGTCGTCGTCATCATCTATAATTCTTCTTCTTCTTCTTCTTCGTCTTCATCGTCGTCTTCGTCGTCATCATCTATAATTCTTCTTCTTCTTCTTTTTCTACTTCGTCGTCGTCGTCGTAGTCATCATCTATAATTCTTCTTCTTCTTCTTCTTCTTCTTCGTCGTCGTCGTCGTCGTCGTCGTCATCATCTATAATTCTTCTTCTTCTTCTTCTTCTTCTTCTTCGTCGTCGTCGTCGTCGTCGTTGTCGTCGTCGTCGTCATCATCTGTAATTCTTCTTCTTCTTCTTCTTCTTCTTCTTCTTCTTCTTCTTCGTCGTCGTCG